>NC_081407.1:448112524-448418618 GCF_030272615.1 Cryptomeria japonica | reverse complement strand
ATGTCATCTACAAATACTTCACAGATTAGAATCTAATTGCCTTCAGATTTCAGGTAGATGTTGTTGTCCTCGTTCTCTAAAATCCAATCTTCACAAGATGAGAGGGTAACTGTTCATACCATGCCCTTGGTGCTTGTTTCAATCCATATAGGGCCTTGTGTAATCTACACACCATGTTACTATCTTCTGACAAAGCAAATCCATCAGGTTGCTCAATATACACTTCTAGGATTCCATTCAGGAATGTAGACTTCACATCCATTTGGTATACCTTAAATCCCTTGAATGCTGCAAATGCAAGTAGCATTCAAACCCCTTCCAATGTGGCCACTGGGGAAAAGGTTTCTCCATAGTCTTCTCCCTCTTCTTGAGCATATCCCTTGCATACAAATCTTGCCTTGTTCCTTACCACAGTGCCTTCTTCATTCAGCTTATTCCTGAAGACCCATTTGGTACCTATTACATTCTTGTGCTCCGGTCTGGGTACCAAGGACCATGTTGCATTCTTTTCTATCCGGTCCAACTCCTCTTTCATTGCCTTTATCCAGTCTTCATCGGTAAGTGCCTCTCTAGTGGTCTTAGGCTCAAATTCAGAAATCATGCAAGCGTTTTCTTTCACCTTTCTCCTTGTGAGTATCCCTGCATCTTTATCTGCTATGATTTGCTTCAGATCATGATGTAGTTTCACATACCTAGGAATGACCCTAGTTGGTTTTGCTTGCTTTTCCTCTTCTTCTTCTTCACTTGCTACAGCTTCTACCGGTATAGGAACACTAAGGTCTTTCTGGTATCTGCAACTTGTTTCCTTCTTAACCGGTTCCTAGAAGGCTACACTTGGTTCATCTTTCGCTTGCTTGCTATAGGTTTCCTCAAGATCCTCAGGGGATTCATCAACCCTAACATTGATACTCTCAACAATTTTTTGAGTCCTTTTGTTTTAGCATTTGAGAGCTTTTCTTTTAGTGGAATATCTCAGAAATATTCCTTCATCACATTTAGCATCAAACTTACTCAAATGCTCACCTCTTCTGATATAGCACTTACTACCAAACACTTTTAAATAACTCACATTACGAGTTCTCCCATTCCAGTACTCATAGGGGGTTTTGTCTTTACCTTTCTTGATGAGTACCCGGTTCATGGTATATACTACAGTGCTGGTGCAGGAGCACCCTTCTAGACTCTTTCTCTTTCTTTTTTTTGTTGGTTTTATGCTTCTTTAGAAGCCATTGTACATAAAATAATGAGCCATGTGCTCATAGGTCCTAGTTAGGGTCCTAGTGGAGATCTTAGGGGTCATGAGTCAAGATTGTGATTTTCTTGAAAATGGAGGGTATGCGTGTCCTTAAAGTGTTTAGGGGTCTTTTATAACATGGTGGTGTCCTTAGGTTGGCCCAATGTGGGTCTAGGAAACATGAAAAGCAACATTGGGAAAGTTGCTCAAAAGTTGCAAAAGTTACATGACAACTTTTAAAAGTTGTTAAGCAACTTTTCCACCATAATGTCAAATTCTTTAGGTTAGCATGGAAAACCCTAGTTTGGGCACATAGACCAAGGTATAGGTAGTATAAGTACTTGCAAACCCTAAATGAAAGGGTTGGATGTCAAAGATTGTATGGCCCTAGGAAAATATCAGACTGAGACTGTGAAACTATGACCAGTCAGTTTGTATGAAGCAATCAAGAAAGTTAATGTATTGAGAAACATCTAAAACTGTGTGGAATGTTTTTCATGGTGTAAATACTTTCATTTCAAGCAATTAGTTTAGGTTTTTACTTGCAGAGTGAGTGTGTTTGTAAATAGTCTGTAAATTGTCTTCTTACTGTCCAGTTTTGGACAGGATTGTGTAAATGAAGTCTTAACTCCATTCCCCATTGTGGAACCACCATGAAGCCATGGGGAATAAGAGTGAAGACCTTGTACCATACTAAAAAACAAGCAGGGCCCTTGAAAATGCAGGAAGGCCAAGCAAAGACCTACTCCTAGGCGAGACTAGACAGTGCCCGGTTAGGAGAGGTTAGATTACAGAGGCCTTGGAGAGAAAGGTTGGATAGAGGAGAATACATCCTTTGGAGGAGGTGTAGAGGAGTGTTAGAAGCATAATTGGTGTGAAGGAGGAGCCTCCACCAATCCAAAAAAGGTGGCTAACATAGAAAACCTTCACTGTGACCTAGGTGGACCACAAAACCCTCACAAAACCCTTAAAAAGACCAAAATTTGCCCTAGGCACTGTACGGCCACTTGGAGGCCCAAAACCTAGGAAATCCTTGAGCCCTTGCCAATTGAATAGTAGTCCATTTTGGGATTTAGGGTTGTTTTTCATCATTTGTGAGAGGGAGCCCTAGAAGACCGGTTAGGAGGCCTAATTGGTCCTAATCCTTGTAGCCCTGTTTTGTAAGCAAAATCACAAAACAATGAAATCGGTAGAAAGGATGAAGGTAGCAAATTCTTGGGGGCACATGGAGGGATATAAAACATGGTTTAAGACCCGATGCAACCTTGCTAAGACCTTGGAAAGTGTGAAACAAACCTTAGCCCTTATTAGCCATAGTAAGGGGTTTTGAGTCTCATGAGTAGGTGAGACCTTAGCAGCAGCATAGCAACTCATTAGTGGATGGATTGGGAAAGGTTAGGGTATTCCTCAAGAAAAAGGAGTCCTAGAGACACTAGGGTGTGAGAAGACTAGGTGATCTAAGGAAAGGATCTAGGAGCATAGACTAGGCTAGTCTATCCCAGACCCCATCCCATCAAGTGCTCATCGCTTCTCTCCAAAAAGTGTGAGCAACCTTTCCTTGGATCAACATAGTTTTGGCCACTTCAACTATAGTCTTGTTATTCTTTTCTACTATGCCAATTTTTTGTGGTGTCCATGGGGTAGACAACTACCTCTTGATGTCATTTTCTTCATAGTACTTATTGAATTCATCAGAAGTGAATTCACCTCCCTAATCAGTTCTTAGGCATTTTATTCTTCTGTCACTCTCCTTTTCCACCAATGCTCTAAAGGATTTGAACTTTCCAAACACCCCAGACTTATCTTTCAAGAATGTGACCCACATCATTCTTGAGCAGTCATCAGTAAGAATCATGAAGAACCCATCTCCCTGAATGCTTCTAGTTTTCATTGGACCACACAAATCGGTGTGCACTAGATCAAGTAGGTTCTCTGCTAAAAAATACTTACCTTTGAATGTTGAGGAAGACATCTTCCCATGTTGACATTCTCTGCATAAAGTATTCTTTGGTTTGTTCAGCAAAGGCAATCCTCTTATTGCCTTGATCTTACTTGCCTTTACAATATTATCAAAATTCCTATGACAAAGTCTCTTATGCCATATCCATTTATCATCAAACTTTGCCATCAGGCATTGACTAATCTTGACATTCAGTTGAAACAGGTTTCCTCTGGTCTACTTACCAGTGACACTAAGTTCACCACTCTTTCTAATTATTTTGAAGACTCCACCTTTGAACTCCAGAATGATTCTTTTGTCGTTCAGCTGAGCAACACTCAAAAATTTGTGCTTAAGGCCTTCCACCTAGTAGACATCATCTGCACTGCTTTTTCCATTTAGTGAGATGGATCCTTTTCCTTTCACCATGCAAGGTGCATCATTTCCAAACCTAACAACACCTCCATCATATTCTTCCAAAGACAGAAACTTTCTTCGGTCACTAGTCATGTGGTGAGAACACCCGCTATCAATGATCCACTCATTAGAGTTGTCAATGCGAGAGACAAGGGCTTTCTGATTAGACACCTCTTCCTTTATAGCTACAAACACTATGTCCTCATTTTCTTCATTGGTAACACCTTCATCTACTGCAACAAGACAATTTCTCCTACCTCCTCCTTTATAATTTCTAAACCTTTCCGGTTTATCCTTATTGTCATTGTTAGGCTAGTTAACAATTATATGTCCTATCTTATTGTAGGAAAAATATTTTAGAGGAATCTTACCTCTGTATTTTCTGGTTCCTTTTGGAAGTCTCTTGGCAAGAAGATCTTCAAACTCCATTAGAATCTCCTCATCATCCATGTCTTTGTTTGGACTAGATTCATAACTGGTGCTAACTTATTTTCCTTTTCTAGTTGGTGTGGAGGAAACACATGCTCTAAAGGTTGACTCTATCTTCTGAACACTATTATCATAGCTATTCAATTCATATGTAGTCAACTTTGCAATGATAGATTCTAGAGATACCTTTGTCTTGTCGATAGAACTCCTGAATAGCAACAACCCTGATTGCATAGACCGGTAATAATGATCTCAAAACTTTACTGACAATGGTGGCATCATCAATTGTTCCACCAATGCTCTTGATATCTCCAACCATAGTTGTTATCCTTATGCCATATTGCTGAATGGTCTCACCTTCAACCATCCTCATGTCTTCAAATTTTCCTCTAAGGCTTGCCTCCTTAACCTACTTGATATGCTCATCACTGCCATAAATGGTTTCCAGTGTGTCCCATACATCCTTAGGAGTGTCTTTATCTTGTATATCAATGAACTCAATATCGGATAGGCTACTAATAAGGGCTTCCAGGACTTGCCCATTTTCTCGAATCTCTCTTTTCTGATCATTGATTAGACTGCCAGTGGGGATTACATAGGCATTCTCATTATAGCTCCAATCTTGAGCACCCAAACTCTTGATATAAATCTTCATTATGTCCTTCCATATTTTAAAGTTATCCCTAATGAACTTAGGACCTTCCCTCTTCATCATTAAAGCAAGATCTTTTGCCTCAAGCGGTTAAGATTATATCATCAAGGATCTGTGGTTGCTTTGATACCAATTGATGAATAATGATGAACAAATAATACCCTAACTGGTACTCAGAGGGGGGGGCGAATCAGTAGAGACAAAAAATTTCTCAACACTTTATCATATTAAAACAATGTTGACAGGTTGTCTACACCACTAAACTTAACCATGGGTATACAGGTTAAACATGGATATTTCAGACAACATTTGACAGATCTCAAATCTTGATGACTACTTCCTGATATAATCAAGCATGAGTTATATCAACAATACCACAATCATTTAGCACTACATGCATAACTAACTTAATCAACATCTACTCAATCATCACACGAAAACTCACAACCCATAACACAAATTTTTTTATGTTGAAACCCAAATGGGAAAAACCACAATGGGGATGAATACCCACAAGCTTGCTTTGAACTCTTTCAAAGTTTTCTCTGTTAGGATCCTAGTCTGGTTAAATACTTTACAATAAGGTTATGTTAGGAACTGATCCCATTAGAGATCACCTGGTTAAGGGATGGCTATAAACCCTGTTAAAGGTTGAAAACCTATTAAAGGTTACCTTGCTAGAGGATTTAAAGAGCTCAATGAACTAGACTCACCTGGTTAGAGGATTTGCAACAAGCCTATTAAAGCTACCTGATCAAGGGATTTTCTTTATGTTGAAATGGTTAGAAGTCAACAGGTAAAGCTTTGATCTGATAACAACACTACTTGCTAAGGTAGATCCTTTTCAACTCCTCTCCTATGCAATCACACTCTGCAGATTCCACACTATGGACATGCGAACACAAACACATCATTTTTCAACAACCTAAAATAACAAACATCATTGACCTTATAGACAACAATTAGGTCGGTAGCATAAACCCTAAACCTTGAACATTTTAGGTTTACAATTACAAGCGGTCCAACCCTGACTGTTAGATCCATTGCATAGAATGAAGTGATCTAAAATAGATCTTAATTCATTCTGCATAATCCATTCTTCACCGCATCTGGAAATTAGTAACCCATCACGCACACTTCATACATTGCTCAGAACATCACGCATTCCTGAGGTAGACATTCAAATGCATTCGATCTTCATGATCACAATCACATAACTGATGTGGCACCACGACCTCATTCTTATCTCTTAATAAACTCATCATAGAATGTCATCAATTGCACCGCATAGGCCAAACCAGAAACCCTAGAGCTGAATAGGGAGTAACAACTGTAACATAGGAAATAGGAAATCATCACAAACAATATAAACATTAACCATTAGCTCAATCATGAAAGCTCATTGCAACGATCTATCCTAAACACATTCAATAGAGACATGAAAATTGAAACATTCAAAAAGATTATGCAAACCAGATGTGGATCTAAATGCTTCCTTCATGCGGCTCCATTATCCTTCTTTCTTCTACAAATAGTTTTGTTGTGGATCTCACCTTCAAGTGCATAAACCTAATGTGAAAGCAAGATTGACATTGACACAAGAGTACTCGAAGCATGATTTGACAAAGTGATTAGAAATTCGATAATCTGATTAGGGGTTCAAAATGCGATCAATTGGGGGTCTTGATTGAAGAAAATCATCCAATTTATAGATAAATTGGAGAAAAGACAAGATTAGCATGAAAATGATTCGAATGGAAATTCAAATCAAGAATAGCAAAATTATGACATGTGTATGACAAATTGCTATGCAAGGATTTATGACAATTTATGACAATTTGCTATGCAAGGATTTATGACAAGATTTTGAAATAGAAATAGACATTTAGGAATTTAGGAGAAATTAGAAAATTGATGAAAATTAGGTAAATTAATTAATAATTTCTCATTAACTAATTAATTTCCAAAATAGGAGGAATTAATTAGCCAATTAAATAAACATTTAATTGTGACAAGAAGACTTAGGATAAATAAATAAATTATTTAACCTAGAGGGAAAATGGAGAGAAAATGACAAACAAGGTTAAATTAGAAATGCAAGGATGACAATTAGGTCTTGATATAAAATTGATTTGATGTCGATTCGACCATGATTTTGAATTGACTTGATTGATAAACAATTGAGATTGATTGACAAATTGACCAATATTGACAAAGAGACCAAATTGATATGCGCCAATTGCCATGATCAAAGAGGACAAGGATCGATGACGAATCGATCATAAAACGACGAGATTGACAAGTTGATAAGAGATTGACAAGATTGACCAAAATCATGATCAAAGATTGCTATCGACAAGACCTAATTCGAAAGTAAGAAAAACTGAAGAATGCAGAAGAAGGACTCGATGCTCGCAAATGATAAAGACCAAGTGTGTGACATAGGAGAAATGTTAATGCGACGCAAAAACCTCAAATGAGGCAATGCGCAAATGTTAAAGTATGATTCCGCAAGCGTTGACCATTTTTAGGTGTCTACATTTTGCCCCTCTTTGAGACAATGCGATTTTAAGCGTTGTTTCAAAGAACAATAATGAAAATGCCCCAGACAATGATAATGACATATGCATGCCCCCTTGAGGAATTGGCTGGAAACATGCAGAGAAGAGGCCAATTGATCGATAAGAATGATAGAAAATGATAGGATCAAATGCACTGCCAAGACTGATGGAAGAAATGTTAGTAAGAAGAAATGAGATAGAAAACAGTTAGAGACAAAGAAAAACTTGCTTTCACTAATGCACTTTGTAGGTGAGAACCTTTATTTAATGTAGCAAAATGGATGCGTAGCATCATGGTATTGAAGGCCAGAGCTGAAATGCAACCCTTTTTTGCAAAAGACAGACACATCGCAGACAAACAATAATCACAACCAAAAAGAAAAGGACCATGAACCATCCCGGTCACTCTAAATCACTCAGTGACATCATCAAGCAACATAGGAACATGATCGAAGCCAAAGATAAATCAGTAAAAAGATAAGATGCACAAATTCCAACAAATCAAACAAACATCTTGATCTTCATTGTCAAAAGTTGAAAGTGCTGATAGGACGATCATGCTGTCTGGTGTCAGGAAATGTGGTACCCCGTCTAAGACAGGACACAATCTGGTTTCGAGTATACCACACCCTGTATAAGACCCATGATAGTAGAGACAAGGACAAATGATTTTGATTTTGATTGATATGACAATTTCGATCAATTTGAATGTCTAGTTTGATTGAAAAATTTCATCTGTTAATACGTGATTTCATTAAAGCACAATGTGTGATTGTGTGTCATTGGATGTATACTCAGTGATCTGTCTTATGCACAGAGGATATATTTAATGACAAAATGCTTGTTTTTTCTTTTTAATGTTTATAATTTTTTTGTTCATTTTTTCAGGACTTATATGATTTTTTTGGATTATTTCAGGACATTATTTGATTTTTTTAAAGATTTTTTCAGGACTTTATTTGATTTTTAAAGATTTTTTCAGGACATTTTTCAATTTTTATTTTTTTTTTATGATCTTTTTCAATTTTTTTGGATTATTTCAGGACATTTTTCAATTTTTATGATTTTTTCAGGACATTTTTCAATTTTTATGATTTTTTCAGGACATTTTTCAATTTTTTTGGATTATTTCAGGACATTTTTCAATTTTTATGAATTTTGCCCCCAGTGTCTAGCAAGGCAAGGAATATGATAGGTGAATAAATAGGCTTTCTGAAATGATGGTGGATAGAGGGAAGATAAAGGCCTTTGATTATGGAGACAACGCGGATGCAATTTTCAAGGGCTATTGCGTGATGGGACAAGAGACTGGATATGACAATGTAAAGCAAGAACATGGCATGAGGGACATGTCAAGAGGTTTTTGAAACCATGTTTAAATTTTGCGTCCTTATGTCAAATCAAGATCAAGGAATGAAAAAGAGTGTATGAATAGTGATAAGATATGGATAGGATAAGTAAGACCAAGAATGGATAAGGGACATGGACTGAAGGTCGGGGTAGGATATGGGATAGTGGCAGAAAGTTGCAATAAGACAGGGAATATGGATGAAAGGTTGTAATAAGCAAATGGATAAATGACCAAAAGCTATGATAGACTAAAAGCTACAAACAAGATGCATGATGCTCATGAATATCCTTAGCCTTGTCAAGATCAAAGGTGGAAAGAGGAAACTGGACATGAGGGACAATAGGATATGAAGGGTAATGACATGGGGTTCAATAGGATAATGGAACAATGAAGGACAAAAGGATATGATAGGATAAAACCTGTCCCCAAGTGTGGTGTGCAAGAAGTTCATAAATTATGCATGATGCCTGTTTGCCAGGTTTTCATCATGGTACTTGCCCAAAGCGCCTATTTGCCAGGTTTTCACTAGTGGACGAATTATTTTTGCTTTACTTTTTTTTTTCTTTTTTTTTTCACTTTTTTTTTTCATTTTTTATTTTTATTTTTGACTTTTTCAAGAGAAGATGGACACATGATAGGGGATGGAAGAAGGACTCAAGTGTCTTTTTGTTTGGATAGTAGCCTTAAAAAAAATGGACCATGACCTTTAAAAGTATGCTCAAAGACGTTGGTAGGATAAGGACATGGAAAAAGAGATGAAACTAAGGCGAGGATTTATGCAAAGGATTGGATCAAAGGGATCGAAGGATGGAAAATATGCATTGGATAATGGATAGGGTATTGGAAGAACTAGGCTTGAGTGGATGGAAATGAAGGCAAGATCGACATTGGCACACACCTTGAGGGGTGATGGACTGATGGAGGAAAAATAGATCTCAGATTGTGAGATTTGGATGGAGGAATAGCTTGGGATTTTGGGACATAAGGGCCCAAAATGGATGGAGAAATAGACTTGGAATGTTTGGATGGAGGAATAGCAATTTTGGATGCCAAGTTGGATGTTTCTTTAGGATTTTGTGCTTCAAGGAGCCGCTTAGGGATCCACATGGTTTTTGATTTTTCATGCTTTTGTGGTTCCTTGGAGTGCATTGCTTGCACAAGGGATTTAGGAACCCATATAGATTTTGAATTTTCTTTATTTTTCTCAATGGGCCTTTGTGGCCTTTTGGATATTTCTTTTTCTTTATAGATCATATTGTTCTTTGTTTTGACATGTCGATTATATTGGACATGTTGATCTTTGAATACATGTGGATTGCTAGACTTATGACTTTTATACTTGGCATCCAAATTGCTTGGAAGAGGGAATGAATGTCGGTGTGGATGGGAATGATATGGAGGCATGTGGGATGGATGGAAGGTTCTCCAAGATGTGTGCCTTTGCTGATGTTGCATAGGAGATGGAGGGATATAAGGACCTAAGATGGATAGAAAGTATGATGGGGAAGGGATATGTTTGGATTTTGATGGAGGGATACCAACATCTTGAGAGTGAGTTGTGTAGACATGACCCTTAAGATCTTCTTTGATATGGAGGGATTCTTTCTTATGGAGATCTACTCCTTTGCCTTTATGAATATCTTGACTTGTAGGATACTCTTTTCTTTGGGAAGAAGATGCGAGTCCATTATGAGGTGGAGGTGATATGATGGAAATAATGAGATCTTGAAGTGGATCAGATTGCACCAAAGTGGAAGAACGCATTATACATATCGAGGGTTCATGAACATCTTGCACTGACAGATTAGAATCATGAGGGGGATTAGGCTCATGAGGGGAACTAGGATTATTTAGTGGACATGGTTCAATGACAGGCTCTTCAAGAGATGGAATGGGAGAAATAATGGGATCATCAAAAGAAATGCGATCTTGGAGTGGATATGCTAGATTCAGACGTGGAGATGGAGGAACAAGTGGATCTTGTGGAGGATCTGAAGGAATGATAGGGTCTTGTGTTGGAAATGAATTTGGAGGGATACTTTGATCTTGACAAGGAGGAAGATCATTGGATTCCTCTTTAAAGGTGCTTTTCTCTTGACTTTCAATGGGATCATCAGAAAGGATAGAAAGGATATCTTGATCTTTCTTAGGAAGTGGAATGTCAATGGGATTTGAAAGGACATTGTGCTCATGAAATGGAAGGGGATCATTTGGGATTGGATAGACTGGGATATCTTGAGCTTGCTTGGGAAATGGAGTGTCAATAGGACTTTGGATAGGATGGACAAGAATATGGGAATCATCGTGAGTGTTTGGGAACATGGAGTCCTGGTCAACAATTAGATGGGATGATAAGGTTTTAGGATCTTGATCTTGATCTATCTTAAGACACATTTCTTCATGCTCTAAATTATCCTCTTGACATGAGGTTGGACTTTGGATATGCATGGAGGATTCTGACAAGGAATCGATGATTTGGCATGAAGGGGATGCACTTTGAACATTTGTGATGGATCTGGCAAGGAATCAATGCTTGAACATGAGGAAGAGGGACTTCGAATGGGGTCCTCTAAAACAAGTAATGGCAATAAAGTGCATGGTGGCATCGGGTTTTGTATTTCTGAAACATGACAAGGATGTGCATCATGAATTGGATTATCATGGCAATCAATTATGGATATCCCTTGGATAATTGCATCCTTGGGTGTATTGTTTGATGAGGACAATATGGAAGGTTCTTGTGAAACTTCTAGAGGTGTAGGGATAGATGCCACTGGAGAGTCAATTTGCTTGCGAGGGGATGAGGCATTGCTAGACATAAGTGTATTATTTTGATCTTCCTCAAAGAACTCACTTGGTAATTTCCTTAAGATCATTTCAATAAAGCCACCTTTCTTTCGAGGTTTTGACATAGTTGTATCTGGAATTTGAACTTGTTTGGAAAGAATTTGGTTCTGGTCTGATGTCATGTTTTGATTTTGAACTAGATGTTGATAAAATTGGTTTGACATGTTCAAAATTTGGCTTGGTGTGTGCTGCAACCTTTGTTTTTGAATGTTTGACTGTGGTTGTTAACATTGATATGTTGATTGAACTTGTTGATATTCCACCATTGGTTGAACTATTTGTTGACATTGTATAGTTGGTTGGACATATTGTTGAAATTGGGCCATTGGTTGTGTTGGTTGGAAATGTTCGAGCTGTTGAACAATTGGTTATGATGGTTGAAAATCTGATTGATAGTAAACACCTTCTTGTTCTTGTTGTGGAGGCACATAATGTTGAAATTGATGTTGTCTCTTTTCTTGAAATTGTTTCATCATCTCTATTTGGGAGAGGAGAGTCGGTATGTCTGATCGTTCAAGAAGAGATCTTACATCGATTGGCTCAATCTTTGGATTTTGACCTTGAAATTTTTGAAACATTTTGGACATTTGTGATCTATTCTTCTCAATGTTTTTCACTCTTTGTTCCAATATCTCCTCTTCTTGAGCTAGCTTCTCCTCTAGTTTTTGTATTTGGACATTTACATCATCATGAAAAGTCTGATCAATGTTGCTTTGTTGTTGGGTTGGATAGAATTGTGATTGCATTGTCGGTTGATATGTCAAACTTTGTTGTATCATTGGTGCTTGGAACCTTGTTTCAATAGACATGTCACTATGCAAAATGCAATATTTTGTTTGGAATTTTTCAAGGATAATATATGATATGCAACTAAATGCAAACTAAATAGATGAAAATGCAATCTATGGCAAGAGTGCAACCTATGTTTTTGGTTGTTTTTTCAAGATTTTGACAAACTTTTTGGAATGCAAATCTAAAAGAGACCCTTAGGAAATTGAAATGATGTCTAGACCTCAAAGGACAAAAGGACCGAGTGACAAAAGGACAAAATGACAATGTCTCCCCTATATGCTTGGATACTAAGCTAGGTTTGACGAAATGATATTGATGACAAAAAGACAAAAGTTTGATAAGGTCTAGACTTCTTAACAATGACTTAGGGTTTATCAAAGATTTGGATTACTCAAGTATGACAAAACCTAGTTTTGACACTATATGCAAAGGGACAATTACTATGCAAATGACCCTAATATGATATGATAATGGCCTAAACTTAATAAAGAGACCTAGGGTATGCAAATATGAATGTATGACAATGGCATTACTCTAATGCAAGAGGACACATGCAAATGGATGACCCTTATTGATATGCAAAGGAGTATGACTTAGGTGAAACCTAACCTTGGTACTTGACAATGAACTTTGCAAAATGCAACCTAGGATGAAGCTAAATGTAAGTGACATGAATGTTAAGACAAGATTTTGAACAATGTTTGATAACCATGTTTGAAGGTGTTTTGAAGTTTGTTGGATGAAATGCTCTTATGTTTAACCTTGTTTTGAATCAATTTGTCTTGCTTTTGAAATGAGATGAAATTCAACTTTTGACAAGTAAAGAAGACAAGATATTTTAACATAGACTCAAGACAATCATGCTCATTCCCACATTTCTTATGGTAGGCAAGGACATTAGGTACTTGAGAGGTAGACTTGTTATGGGATTCAAGGAGAATACATAGATACCTGACCCCACGGGCTCCCCTCCATGGCATTCACTTCTCAGGGCAGCCAAGCATCAGTCCCCATGGAAATCTCCCCATGGCGAACTTAGTATCTCTTCCAAGTATCTGAACTTGTCCTTCTCAAGCAACTAGAAGGGTTTTTGGCCTCTAAAAACAAGGTGTTTAGTAAGGATTTCTGTTAAGCATTACTCCTTGATGTCACGCAAGCGTGATTGACACATTAAGCCCATCAAGATACCAAACAAATGTAGTTGCACAAGAATGATTTAGACCATGAGGTCCTACTTAGATGTTGATATGAGAAAGAGTCCAAGGGTCATCACTTCCCAAGTAACTGCAATTCCTATGTAACCCTTCCTTCAAAGCTTTCGCCCATCAGGTATTTGTTTATAGTGAGTTAGAATGCCAAGGTATTCTAGTTGTACTCACTTTGGGTTATTCCCTTCTCATGATTATCACTTGCTTGCAAAAGCAAAATGGTCGGGAAGGCAGGCCGTCTAAAGGTGACACACCATCAGAGACATGAGCATGGTATCGAAGATATGGATTTCTAATCACCCTAAGAAGGATGAGAGCATACTCTCCTACTCCAATGTCAAACTCAACAATCAAAGAAAATATATATTCATTCCATCCTATTTAGAAACCATACTAGGTGCCTAAAAATTAATTGTAAACTCAAGGTTTAGTTGTTTCTCCAAGGCAACCTGCAAAACCCAAGTTAGAAGTTTGAGGTGTTTATTCTTTGACTATCGATTCTGCATAAAACATGTTAGTAGTTTCATTTGTTGTCTTTTCCATGCGTATGCCAAGATGTTGCATAGATAATTAGTGCCAAAAACCAAAAAGCAGAAAATAGAATACAAAAACAAACAATTTTCAAGTAAAACACTGCATTTTCACCTCTGTTTCTGGACTTTACACAGGCGCAGAACCCATGACACAAGCACAGAACTTATAACACAAGTGCAAAATGTCTCTAACACAAGCGCAAAATGCTTAACACAGGCGCAAGTTGTCTTACACAGGCGTAGAAGTCCCCAGAAAACCCTGCACTGCCCTGTTTTTGGGTTTTTTGACCTGCAAATCAACTCAAAAGCACTCAAAAACACAGTAAAGGGATTAGATGGTTAGTGTTCACATCGGGTTCACCAATTAATGTAGCATAGGAAATAGGAAATCATCACAAACAATATAAAAATTAACCATTAGCTCAATCACGAAAGCTCATTGCAACGATCTATCCTAAACACATTCAATAGAGACATGAAAATTGAAACATTCAAAAAGATTATGCAAACCAAATGTAGATCTAAATGCTTCCTTCATGCGGCTCCATTGTCCTTCTTTCTTCTACAAATAGTTTTTTTGTGGATCTCACCTTCAAGTGCATAAACCTAATGTGAAAGCAAGATTGACATTGACACAAGAGTACTCGAAGCGTGATTTGACAAAGTGATTAGAAATTCGATAATCTGATTAGGGGTTCAAAATGCGATCAATTGGGGGTCTTGATTGAAGAAAATCATCCAATTTATAGATAAATTGGAGAAAAGACAAGATTAGCATGAAAATGATTCGAATGGAAATTCAAATCAAGAATAGAAAAATTATGACATGTGTATGACAAATTGCTATGCAAGGATTTATGACAATTTATGACAATTTGCTATGCAAGGATTTATGACAAGATTTTGAAATAGAAATAGACATTTAGGAATTTAGGAGAAATTAGAAAATTGATGAAAATTAGGTAAATTAATTAATAATTTCTCATTAACTAATTAATTTACAAAAATAGGAGGAATTAATTAGCCAATTAAATAAACATTTAATTGTGACAAGAAGACTTAGGATAAATAAATAAATTATTTAACCTAGAGGGAAAATGGAGAGAAAATGACAAACAAGGTTAAATTAGAAATGCAAGGATGACAATTAGGTCTTGATATAAAATTGATTTGATGTCGATTCGACCATGATTTTGAATTGATTTGATTGATAAACAATTGAGATTGATTGACAAATTGATCAATATTGACAAAGAGACCAAATTGATATGCGCCAATTGACATGATCAAAGAGGACAAGGATCAATGATGAATCAATCGTAAAATGACGAGATTGACAAGTTGATAAGAGATTGACAAGATTGACCAAAATCATGATCAAAGATTGCTATCGACAAGACCTAATTCGAAAGCGAGAAAAACTAAAGAATGCAGAAGAAGGACTCGATGCTCGCAAATGATAAAGACCAAGTGCGTGACATAGGAGAAATGTTAATGTGATGCAAAAACCTAAAATGAGGCAATGCGCAAATGTTAAAGTATGATTCCGCAAGCGTTGACCATTTTTAGGTGTCTACAACAACTAGTAGTCACACTTAGTGAACCCCAACACCGATCCACTCCATCCCAATTGACAATAACCGCTTCCAATCATTATACCAGTTCACACTAGTTCACCTATTGACATCAATGACAACATGCATTGTCACTACTTCATCATATGCCAACAGACAAAGAACCTCATCTAAAGGAATAGTCACCCTTCCTTTAAGCATTGGGTCGGTGACAAAAGATATGGTTTTTCAAGTCCTTGATCTTGATCTTACATACAACATACTTTTGGGGCGTCCATGGATACATAAAATAAGAGTAGTACCATCAATATATCACCAATGTTGTAAGTTCCCTTCTAATAGAGTTGAAGTGATAGTCAAATGTGATAATATATTGCAATAATCTGCAATCTAGAGACTATAGTTCAAATAAATAGATAGGCTAATCCATCTTCATCATATGTTGATGTAGAATCATTGAAGGATTCTACAACAAAATAAGCAAAGCTCAAAGGAAAATACAAGGACAAAGGCATGGGAGAATATAGTTTGAATCAAACTATGTATTTAAGACAGTTAATGGATTCTCCTAAGGACTATCGACAACCACATCCTTCAAAGAATCTGTTGGAACCCTAAATTTTGCAATTTTTAGAATTCCAGATTCCAAGACAAGGAACAAGAAAAATTATAAATATATATATATTGAATAGGTACAAGTAATATGTTTTATATTTGTTGCACAATATGAAACCATAACATAAACATAATAATGGGCATAAAAAATGGACTGTGAAGCACCAAAGGGGGTATTTACATCATTTAAAGACCATTTATCCTTTATATACCCATAAAATAGCCTTAAAATACCCCTAATATGCCTAAACAACTTGTAAAGTGACAATTAATTACATAAACTAAGGCAATTTCGGGATTTGGAATTATTTTTATTTAAAAGGGCAATGTCTTTTCACCCAAAGGAGTATGAAAACCATTCAACCACATATATATGTGTGATGTAAAATGTAAAGAAAAAGAAAAAGAGAGAATAGAGAGACAAGAGGTGGAGGCAATTTTGTACTTTAAAACTTTTTATCAAAAATAATCAGTTGCATTTTCTTTCTCATATGTGTTGAGAGTTAACATATTTTTAGAAGGCAGTTGCTTGTGATATTATCTAAAGGAGATAAGGTTATTTGTGTTCTTCCACTGAAATTTTGTGTTTCATATTGTAGATTTGGATAAAAAAAGATTTACTTGTGAATTGTAATTGTTCCATGTATTTCTTCCTTGGATGGTCTCTTAAAGTTAGGGTTAAATTCATTCAAGCGGTTTACAATATAGACATTGAAGTAGAGCTCATAAGAAACAGTAACTAACAGACTTGCCGGGAGTGGGTGGGTTTAAAAACTATCTCATAAATTTACACAATAAGTCCTGACAAAATATAAGACTCTATAGCCCAAATGAGAGGAAAGGCACTGATCATTTGTAAACAAACCCTTTATCCATACCAGTTACCCTTTAATTTTAAGCATTAGGATTAGTAGAGTAGGTATAGTAGGTAATTTAGCCAAAGTGTAATATATATACTTTTGTAAGATACATAGATCAATACACATATCTGAAATCGGTCTGTTTAAGAAACTTATGCCATTTTGAGACTAGGAGATATCAGATTAAGCCACTAAATCTGCTATAAAAAGCATTGGTTGAAGGAACAACTAGTGAGTAGGTATACCCACCTAGGTCCTGCAGAGCCTAAAGTGAGAGATTTAGTAACCAAATAGGTTCACTCTATAAGTTGGCCAAGTCAATTGGAGGGTTTGATCATATGAGTTGGCATTTCCTTAGAACCTATCCAATCTATTGATTTGAGACCCAACAGATTGGCGACTCTGCTGGGGAAGAATTATTAAGACTCTACTATGGGAGAGAACTCAAAAGAAATAAATAACTTATGTCCTCTATGAAAGAGGTGGCGACTTTGTAAAAAGGAAAATTAAATGAAAAAGATCAGTAGCATTCAGTATGTTTCAATATCCATATTTTTATGGAGAAGCATCTTTAGAAAAATATGCACAGTGGCAACCACAACCACAAAGAGACAGGAATATTCTAGGAAGATTTAAGCCATTGGATTTCGGTAACATCCTTGAGTATCCATATGCATTTCCCTATGACTTGAAGATCTATATGCTGAGGTTCCATGGAGATGAAAGGGAATTACCAATTGGGCATCTAAAATCATTTTATTGGTTTATTGAGATCTTCAAAATCTACTCAAAAGAAACGATCATGAAATGGTTTGTGCTGACATTGGAGGATGTTGCAGAGTAGTCATTCAGCTTGTTACCCCCACAAAGTATCTCATCATGGGAAGAACTTGAGTGGTGGTTCATGGAAGAATTCTATGGTGTAATCGAGGACAACACTTTAGCCGGTAGCCCTTAAATTGGTTCTCCATACCAACATCAGATTCAATCGGATTATGATTGTGGCAATGCAATCTACAACATAAGAAGAAAGGAAGGTGAATCTATAGAAAAACTGATTGGCAGAATAATGGTGACTTATTTTCAAATGCCTGATAATATACAACTTAATTCAGCTATACTGGAGGAATTGATTGTGAGAGAATGTGGGTCTGACAGTTTGGAATCAGCATGTTCAATTCTTGAAGAATTGAATAAAAAAATACATGATTTGCATGAGACAAGTAACATCAACATAAGAGATGCAAATGAAGATGATTATATAGAAGAATCAGTTATCCCTTTAGAAGTCCCATCTGATGAAGAAGCAATTGATGATGTTTGTGAGTACAAGTCAGAACCTGAAGAAATTGTTGCTAACATTGATGAAGAATATTGTGCCAGTCATGAGGAGAGTGAATCCATACCTGAGTACCTTGATGATACAATTGATAAAGAGGAGGTATGCGAATTTGAAAATGGCTTTCAAATATTTTCAAACCCCTTATGTGATGAAGTGATAGAGGAAAATCATATTCCCTACTACCATAGTATGTGTGAAAAGGATTTTCATGTATTCTCAAATCCTTTATATGATGAAGAAGAAATTTTTTTAGACAGTATGGACAATACAAACATGTGTGAAGACAACATGGGTAATAATATGACTAAGTCACGTGATAAAAGGACCACAAAAATAAGAGAGTTACAAAAGGAAGGTACATCACATAGAGATAAAATAAAAGGTGAAAAGAAGTACCAGTTAGATAATATGCAGCATTCGAATAAAATAGAGATGAAGAATATGCAGATGCCACAAGAAGAAAACTTTTGTAAAAGTATAAATATCATTTCCTATGGAATAGGGGATAATGGTAATCCAGGTGAAATAAAGAATCCTTATAAAATAAGGATGGATAATGCATCTTATGACAGGAATTGCCAATTAGGTGATATCACTAATTTCAAAGTTTTTATACTACTTCATGATGAGAATCAGATGTTTGATAGAGGAAAGAATTGGTGTTCAGTTTTTGGGCTTGAGGCCACCAAGATAGGTCAATGAATTAGGCACATGGTCTACTCTACCAGAGACCTGAATTCTTGCTACACCCACAAGGGGCATCCATCCCCAGACAGAGCCACTGTTGGAACCCTAAAATTTGCAATTTTTAGAATTCCAAATTCCAAGACAAGGAGCAAGAAAAATTCTAAATATATATATATATATACATATATATATATATACATATATATACATATATACATATATATATACATATATATATATATATATATGTATGTATATATATATATATATTGAATAGGTACAAGTAATATATTTTATATTTGTTGCACAATATGAAACCATAACATAAACACAATAATGGACATAAAAAATGGAGTGTGAAGCACCAAAGGGGGTATTTACATCATTTAAAGACCATTTATCCTTTATATACCCATAAAATAGCCTTAAAATACCTCTAATATGCCTAAACAACTTGTAAAGTGACAATTAATTACATAAACTAAAGCAATTTCGGGATTTGGAATTATTTTTATTTAAAAGGGGGGTGTCTTTTCACCCAAAGGGGTATGAAAAGCATTCAACCACATATATATGTGTGATGTAAAATGTAAAGAGAAGAAAAATGGAGAATAGAGATGCAAGAGGTGGAGGCAATTTTGTACTTTTAAACTTTTTATCAAAAATAACTAGTTGCATTTTCTTTCTCATATGTGTTGAGAGTTAACATATTTTTAGAAGGCAGTTGCTTGTGATATTATCTAAAGGAGATAAGGTTATTTGTGTTTCATATTGTAGATTTGGATAAAAAAAGATTTACTTGTGAATTGTAATTGTTCCATGTATTTCTTCCTTGGATGGTCTCTTAAAAGTTAGGGTTAAATTCATTCAAGTAGTTTACAATATAGACATTGAAGTAGAGCTCATAAGAAACAATAACTGACAGACTCGTTGAGAGGGGGTAGGTTTAAAAACTGTCTCATAAGTTTACACAATAAGTCCTGAAGAAATATAAGACTCTGTAGCCCAAATAAGAGGAAAGGCATTGATCATTTGTAAACAAACCCTTTAACCATCCCAATTACCTTTACCTTTAAGCATTAGGATTAGTAGAGTAGGTATAGTAAGGTAATTTAGTCAAAGTGTAACATATATACCTTTGTAAGATACATAGATCAATACACACATCTGAAATCAATTTGTTTGAGAAACTTATGCCATTCTGAGACTAGGAGATATCAGATTAAGACACTAAATCTGCTATAAAAAGCATTAGTTGAAGGAACAACTAGTGAGTAGGTATACCCGCCTAGGTCCTGCAGAGCCTAAAGTGAGAGAGTTAGTAACCAAATAGGTTCACTCTATAAGTTGGCCAGGTCAATTGGAGGGTTTGATCATAGGAGTTGGCATTTCCTTAGAACCTATCCAACCTGTTGATTTGAGACCCAACAGATTGGCGACTTTGCTGGGGAAGAATTATTAAGACTCTGTTGTGGGAGAGAACTCAGAAGAATGAAATAACTTATGTCCTCTATGAAAGAGGTGGCGAATCTATAAAAAGGAAAATTAAATGAAAAATATCAATAGCATTTAGTATGTTTCAATATCCATATTTTTATGGAGAAGCATCTTCAAAAAAATATGCACAGTGGCAACCACAGCCACAAAGAGGCAAGAATATTCCAAGAAGTTTTAAGCCATTGGATTTCGGTAACATCCCTGAGTATCCATATGCATTTCCTTGTGAGTTGAAGATCTGTATGCCAAGGTTCCATGGAGATGAAAGGGAATCACCAATTGGGCATCTAAAATCATTTTATTGGTTTATTGAGACCTTCAGAATCTACTCAGAAGAAACGATCATGAAATGGTTTGTGCTAACATTGGAGGATGTTACAGAGCAGTCATTCAGCTTGTTACCCCCACAAAGTATCTCATCATGGGAAGAACTTGAGTGGTGATTCATGGAAGAATTCTACGGTGTAATCGTGGACAACAGTTCAGCCACTAGCCATTCAATTGGTTCTCCATACCAAAATCAGATTCAATCAGATTATGATTGTGGCAATGCACTCTACAACATAAGAAGAAAGGAAGGTGAATCTATACAAAAACTGATTGGTAGAATAATGGTGACTTATTTTCAAATGCCTGATAATATAGAACTTCATGTAGCTATACTAGAGGAATTGATCGTGAGAGAATGTGGGCCTGACAGTTTGGAATCAGCATGTTCAATTCTTGAAGAATTGAATAAAAAATTACATGATTTGCGTGAGACGAGTAACATCAAAAAAAGAGATGCAAATGAAGATGAATATATAGAAGAATTAGTTATCCCTTTCGAAGTCCCATATGATGAAGAAGCAATTGATGATGTTTGTGAGTACAAGTCAGAACCTGAAGAAATTGTTGCTAACATTAATGAAGAATATTGTACCAATCATGAGGAAAGTGAATCCATACCTGAGTACCTTGATGATACAATTGATAAAGAAGAGGTATGCAAATTTGAAAATGGCTTTCAAATATTTTCAAACCCCTTATGTGATGAAGTGATAGAGGAAAATCATATTCCCTACTGCCATGGTATGTGTGAAAACGATTTTCATGTATTCTCAAATCCTTTATATGATGAAGAAGAAAACATTTCAGATAGTATGAAAAATACAAACATGTGTGAAGACAACATGGGTAATAATATGACTAAGTCACATGATAAAAGGACCATAAAAATAAGAGAGTTACAAAAGGAAGGTACATCACATAGAGATAAAATAAAAGGTGAAAAGAAGTACCAGTTAGATAATATGTAGCATTCCAATAAAATAGAGATAAAGAATATGCGGATGCCACAAGAAGCAAACTTTTGTAAAAGCATAAATACCATTTCCTATGGAATAGGGGATAATGGTAATCCAGGTGAAATAAAGAATCCTTATGAAATAAGGATGGATGATGCATCTTATGACAAGAATTGCCAATCAGGTGATATCAATAATTTCAAAGTTTTTATACTACTTCATGATGAGAATCAGATGTTTGATAGAGGAAAGAATTAGTGTTTAGTTTTGGGGGCTTGAGGCCACCAAAATAGGTCAATGAATAAGGAACATGGTCTGCTCTACCAGAGATCTGAATTCTTGCTATGCCTGCAAGGGGCATACATCCCCAGATAGAGCCACTGTTGGAACCCTAAATTTTGCAATTTTTAGAATTCCAGATTCCAAGACAAGGAACAAGAAAAATTATATATATATATATATATATTGAATAGGTACAAGTAATATGTTTTATATTTGTTGCACAATATGAAACCATAACATAAACATAATAATGGGCATAAAAAATGGACTGTGAGGCACCAAAGGAGGTATTTACATCATTTAAAAACCATTTATCCTTTATATACCCATAAAATAGCCTTAAAATACCTCTAATATGCCTAAACAACTTGTAAAGTGACAATTAATTACATAAACTAAGGCAATTTCGGGATTTGGAATTATTTTTATTTAAAAGGGCGGTGTCTTTTCACCCAAAGGGGTATGAAAACTATTCAACCACATATATATGTGTGATGTAAAATGTAAAGAAAAAGAAAAAGAGAGAATAGAGAGACAAGAGGTGGATGCAATTTTGTACTTTAAAACTTTTTATCAAAAATAATCAGTTGCATTTTCTTTCTCATATGTGTTGAGAGTTAACATATTTTTAGAAGGAAGTTGCTTGTGATATTATCTAAAGGAGATAAGGTTATTTGTGTTCTTCCAGTGAAATTTTGTGTTTCATATTGTAGATTTGGATAAAAAAAGATTTACTTGTGAATTGTAATTGTTCCATGTATTTCTTCCTTGGATGGTCTCTTAAAGTTAGGGTTAAATTCATTCAAGCGGTTTACAATATAGACATTGAAGTAGAGCTCATAAGAAATAGTAACTAACAGACTCACCAAGAGGGGGTGGGTTTAAAAACTATCTCATAAATTTACACAATAAGACCTGACAAAATATAAGACTCTGTAGCCCAAATAAGAGGAAAGGCACTGATCATTTGTAAACAAACCCTTTAACCATACTAGTTACCCTTTAATTTTAAGCATTAGGATTAGTAGAGTAGGTATAGTAGGTAATTTAGCCAAAGTGTAATATATATACTTTTGTAAGATACATAGATCAATACACACATCTGAAATCGGTCTGTTTAAGAAACTTATGCCATTCTAAGACTAGGAGATATCAGATTAAGACACTAAATCTGCTATAAAAAGCATTGGTTGAAGGAACAACTAGTGAGTAGGTATACCCGCCTAGGTCCTGCAGAGCCTAAAGTGAGAGAGTTAGTAACCAAATAGGTTCACTCTATAAGTTGGCCAAGTCAATTGGAGAATTTGATCATAGGAGTTGGCATTTCCTTAGAACCTATTCAATCTGTTGATTTGAGACCCAACAGAATCTATCTACAATCATTATAAAATGGGGTCCCAATACATTCAACAAATGGAGTGAGATGGAAGAAGAGGATCTTTACAAAATTCTTTATAAGGAACCTAAAGAGGAATCTATAGACACTTAAAAATGGTCAACGCTTGCGAGGTCATACTTTAACATTTGCGCATTGCCTCATTTTAGGTTTTTGCGTCGCATTAACATTTCTCCTATGTCGCGCATTTGGTCTTTATCATTTGCAAACATCGAGTCATTCTTCTACATTCTTCAATCATCTCGTCCTCGAATTTGGTCTTGTCAACAACATTATCCAGTCATGATTTTGATCGATTTTATCTTATTGCATCAATGAGCATGCTTATTTGTCATCATTTTGGACATTGCCAATCCTAATTAGGGTTTTGTCCTCTTATCAATCTTATCATCAATCTTATCATTTTGGACATCGTCAATCCTAATTAGGGTTTTGTCCTCTTTTCAATCTTGTCGATTTATCATCAATCCTTCAACCTTGTCATTTTAACGATCGATTTGTCATCGATCGTTGTCATGTTCAATCTTGTCATTTTGCGATCGATTTGTCATCGATCGTGGTTATTTTCAATCTTGTCATCTTGCAATCCATTTTGTTGTCGATCCTTGTCCACTTGTCAATTTTGTCATTTTGCGACCGATTTGTCATCGATCGTTGTCTGTCTCAATTATGTCAATTTGGATCAATTTGTCATTGTTCCTCGTTAATTGGCGCATTTTCTCAATCATTTTGTCGCATTGGTCATTTATCAAAATCAAGTCATGACATTAATTATCTTCAATCAAGACCTAATTGTCATTTTCGCATTTCTAATTCGTCTTCTAGGGTTTTATGATTTAGTCATTTAACCTAATTTGCCATTTCTTCCTCCAGGATTACTAAATTATTTATTAATCCTAAGTCTTCTTATTACAATTAAATCTTTATTTAATTGGCTAATTATTCTTCTTTGTGAATTGATTAATAAATGAAAAATTATTAATTAATTCACTAATTCCTAAATCCTATTTTTCATCAATTTCTAATTCCAATTTCCTAATTTTCATCAATTTCAATTTTTTAATTTCTCAAATTTCTAATTTCTTTTCCCTCCTATTTCATCTCCTAATTCTATGGGAATGACATTTCAATTTGTCATAAATTGTCATAATTGACAATCAATCAATTTTGACATAGAATGTGTCATAATTTGTCATCAAATTGTCAATCAATCAAATTATGCATGGAAAGTGCATAATTTGTCATAATTTGTCATATTGATTTGCAATTTCCATTTGAATTGCATCATGCCAATCTTGTCATTTATCCAATTTCTCTATAAATTGGATGATTTTCTTCAATCAATCCCTTCATGAATCTTGAATTTTTATCGAACCTTCGTTTCTAGTACTCTTGAGCCTTTTTGCTTTCAATTGTGTGAGCACTTGTAGGTGAGATCCACAAAACTATTGAAGAGGAAAGAACAACAATGGAGCCGCATGGAAGGACTATTCAATCTTGAATCTGGTTTGCATAATGTTTTCTGTTGAATGCTTCATTTTCATACCTTCATTGAATGTGCTTTAGAATTAGGTTCATTGCAATGAGTATTTCTTTGATTGAGCTATCATGTCTAATGTTTTGATTGATCTACTTATGTTTTGATGATTCCTAATTTCTATGCTACATTAAATTGGTGAACCCGACGTGAAAACTAACCTTCTAACCATCTTACTGTGTTTTGGAGTGCTTCTAAGCTGATTTGCAGGTCAAAAACTCAAAAACAGGGCCGTGTAGGGTATTCTGGACACTTCTGCACCTGTGTTAAGCATCTTGCGCCTGTGTTGAAGAGTCTTGCACCTGTGTCAAGACATTCTACACTTGTGTTTGACAACTTGCGCTTGTGTCATAACTTTTGCGCCTGTGTAAAGTCCAGATCAGAGGGTAAAAAAATGCAGTTTCTTTGAAATTTTTGATGTTTTTGCATTCTGTTTTCTGTGTTTTGGATTTTGGTACTGATTATTTGTGCAGGATCTTGGCATACGCATGACAAAGACTACAAATCAGACTACTAACATGTGTTATGCAGATTCAATGGTCAAAGACAACAAATCAAACTTCTGACATGTGTTTTGCAGGTTGCCTTGGAGAAACAACCAAATCGTGTGTTTGAGATTTTTAATTAGGCACTTAGTGATTTTTTTTTTAAATAGGTTGGAAATGAACCCTTGTTTGCTTTGTTTGTTAAGTATGACATTGGAGTAGGAGAGTATGCTCTCATCCTTCTTAGGGTGATCAGAAATCCAGATCTTCGATACCATGCTTGTGTTGTTGATTGTTTGTCTCCATTAGAGGGCCTGCCTTCCCGACCACTTTGCTGTAGCAAGCAAGTGATAATCGTGAGAAGGGGACGACCCAAAGTGAGTACGGCTAGAATTCCTGGGCATTCTAACTCACTATAAACAAATACCTGATGAGCGAAAGCTTTGAAGGAAGTGTTATGTGGGAATTGTAGTTACTTGGGAAGTGATGCCCCTTGAAACTCTTTCTCATATCAACATCTAAGTAGGGCCTCTTGGTCTAAATCACGCTTGCGTGACTACATTTGTTGGTATCTTGATGGGCTTAATGTCTCAATCATGCTTGCATGACATCAAGGAGTAATGCTTAACAGAAATCCTTACTACATACCTTGTTCTTAGAGGCCAAAAACCCTTCTAGTTGCTTGAGAAGGACAAATTCGGATACTTAGAAGAGATACTAAGTTCGCCATGGGGAGATTCCATGGGGACTGATGCTTGGCTGCCCTGAGAAGTGAGTGCCGTGGAGGGGAGCCCGTGGGGTCAAGCATCTATGTATTCTCCTTGAATCTCATAATGAGTCTACCTCTCAAGTACCTAATGTCTTTGCCTACCATAAGGAATGTGGAAATGAGCATGATTGTCTTGAGTCTAAGTTGCAATATCTTGTATTCTTTGATTGTCAAAAGTTGAATACCATTTCAAGAACAAGCACATTGATATAACATAAGATCAAACACCAAAGACATTCATCCAACAAACATTCAACAAGATTCAAAGATCATATTCCTAAAGCATGGTTATCCAACAATGTTCAAAAACTTGTCTCAACTCTTATGTCACTTACATTTAGGTTCATCCTAGGTTGCATTTTTCAAAGTCATTATCAAGTATCAAGGTTAGGTTTCATCTAAGTCATACTTCTTTTGCATACCAATAAAAGTCATCCATTTACATGAGTCCTCTTGTATAAGAGCAATATCATTTCATAATTAAACCTTAGGTTTCATCTTAGGTTGACATTGTCATACATTTGCATTTGCATAGCCCAAGTCTCTTCATTAAACCTAAGTCATTATCATATCATATTAAGATCATATACATATTAATTATCCCTTCGCATATAGTCTTAAAAACCTAGGTCTTGTCATACTTAAGCAATCCAAATCTTTGATAAACCCCAAGTCATTGTTAAGAAGTCTAGACCTCATCAAGTCTTTTGTCCTTTTTGTCATCAATATCATTTCGTCAAACCTAGCTTAGTATCCAAGCATATAGGTGAGACATTGTCAATTTGTCCTTTTGTCACTTGGTCCTTTTGTCCTTTGAGGTCTAGGTATCATTTCAATTCCCTAAGGGTCTCTTTTAGATTTGCATTCAAAAGTTTGTCAAAATCTTCAAAAAACAACCAAAAACATAGATTGCATTTTCATATATTTAGTTTGCATTTAGTTGCATATCATACATTATCCTTGAAAATTTCCAAAAAAAAAAAATTGCATTTGCATAAGTGACATGCCTGTTGAGATAAGATCAAGATCTAAGAAGATGAGTGAATCAATGTATCAATCCATGGATAACATAGTAAATTCGCAGTTTCAAACTAGTCAAACAGTGCAAGTTGAAGGTTCATTAAACACATCTCTACCACCATATGGAATGGTTCAACTTGGACCACCTCTATTATATGAACCAGTGTTTGTACCTATGAAACCAGGACATGGGAGTGTTCCACCAACTCCAAGAGGAAATGCACCTTTCGATTGGAATCAGTCCAGCTTGCAACAGGAAATACAAACATTGTATGAAGAACCAACTCTATCTCAAGGATTTGGTTCAGATCAAGGCATTCACCAAGAAACAAATCCAAATGTCCAACCAGACTCTTCATCTGATTTCGATGTCTCTGATGATGTTGTTATGTACCTTAAGAATCCAAAGTTGACAAAAAAGATGGATAAATTCTTGAATAAGCTCTTTAAGAGGTTCCCACAAAAATATCTTGACATGATGAGTAATGTGACCTCCTCAAGTAAGCAAATTAATGTGCAAAAACAACAAGGCGGTGAGTTGTTAGGTTTCTCTCTACATCCAAATGATGAAAATGTGCAACAAGAACTCCAACCCACCTTGATGAGTAAACGTGCTTCAAAGGCATTGACAGTGACTATTCCTCAAAAGTCCACACTCAAAATAATAAACAATCCATTGTTTAATGCAACACCTTTAACACCAGATCAAATGAAGGCCACACAAATGTTGATGACAAGTGTCCCTCAACAAGAAGTGATTCCTCGAATACCAAAAAGTGGATCCAAATCTAAGATACAAGAAAGCTTTACGATTGGAATGTCTAATCTTACAAATGTTCAAATTGTCTTTCCTTCATGCCAAAGCATTAACCCCTTTCCAAAATCCCCCATGCATATTCAAAGTCCAACTCCATGTCAAGAGAATAATTTAGAGCATGAAGAAATGAGTCCTAAAGAAGATCAAGATCAAGATCCTAAAACCTTATCATCCCATCCAATTGTTGACCAGGACTCCATCTTCCCAAACACTCATGATGATTCCCCTATTCTTGTCCATCCTATTCAAAGTCCTATTGACATTCCACTTCCTAAACAAGATCAAGATATCCCTTCCATTCTTTCTGACGATCCCATTAAAAGTCAAGAGCAAAGCACCTTTAAAGAGGAATCCAATGATCTTCCTCCTTGTCAAGATCAAAGTGTCTTTCCAAATTCATTTCCAACACAAGATCAAATTATTCCTTCAGATCCTCCACAAGATCCACTTGTCCCTCCATCTCCACGTCCTAATCCCGCATATCCACTCCAAGATCATATTTCTTGTGATGATCCCATTATTTCTCCCATTCCATCTCTTGAAGAGCCTATCATTGAACCATGTCCACTACATGATCCTAATCCCCCTCATGATCCTGATACCCCTCATGATTCTAACGTGTCAGTGCAAGATGTTCATGAACCCTTGACATGCATAATGGGTTCTTCCACTTTGGTGCAATCCAATCCACTTCAAGATCTCATTATTTCTCTCATATCACATCCACCTCATAATGAACTCGCATCTTTTTCCCAAAGAAAAGAGTATCCTACAAGTCAAAATATTGATAAAGGCAAAGGAGTAGATCTCCATAAGCAAGCATCCCTTCACGTGAAAGAGTACACTAATGGTCATGGCTATAGAGCTCACACTCAAGGCGTTGGTATCCCTTCAAAGTCAAAATCTAAATGTCCACCTTCCCCATCATCGCTTCCATCCATTCTAGGTCCCTATATCCCTCCATCTCCTATGCAACATCAGCAAAGGCACACATCTTGGAGAACCTTCCATCCATCCCACATGTCTCCATATCATTCCCATCCACACCAACATTCATTCCCTCTTCCAAACAATTTGGATGCCAAGCATAAGCATCATAAGTCTAGAAATCCACATGTATTCAAGGATCAACATGTCCAATCTAATCGACATGTCAAAACAAAGAAAAATATGATCCAAAAAGAAAAAGAAAAATCCAAAAGGCCACAAAGGTCCACTGAGTAAAATAAAGCAAAGTCAAAATATATATGGGTTCCTAAATCCCTTGTGCAAGCAATGCACTCCAAGGAACCACAAAAGCATGAAAAATCAAAAACCATGTGGATCCCCAAGAAGCTCCTTGAAGCACAAAAAGAAACATCCAATTTGGCATCCAAAGTTGCTATTCCTCCATCCAGACATTCCAAGTCTATTCCTCCATCACCTTCTTCATCCATTTTGGGCCCTTATGTCCCAAAATCCATAGCCTTTTCTTCGTCAAAATCTCAATATCCAAAATACATCTTTCCTCCATCAGTTCATCACCCCTCAAGGTGTGTGCCAATGTCGATCTTGCCTTGATTTCCATCCACTGAAGCCCAATTCTTCCAATACCCTATCCATTATCCAATGCATATTTTTCATCCTTCCATCCCTCTGGTCCAATCCTTTGCATAAATCCTTGCCTTAGTTTCATCTCATTTTCCATGTCCTTATCCTACCAATGTCTTTGAGCATACTTTTAAAGGTCATGGTCCATTTTTTTTCAAGGCTACTATCCAAATAAAAAGATGCTTGAGTCCTTTTTCCATCCCCTATCATATGTCCATCTCCTTCTGAAAAAGTCAAAAGTCAAAATACAAAAAAAGAAAAAAAGTGACAAAAAAAAAAAAAAGTGAAAAAAAAAAGCAAAAGAAAAAAATAAAGAAAAATAATTTGTCCACTGGTGAAAACCTGGCAAACAGGCGCCTTGGGCAAGTACCATGATGAAAACCTGGCAAACAGGCACCATGTGTAATCTATGAACTTCTTGCACACCACACTTGGGGGCAGATCTCTTCCTTCATATCCTATTGCCCTTCATTATCCTATCATACCATGTCATTACCCTTCATATCCTATTGTCCCTCATGTCCAGTTTCCCTTTCCACCTTTTGATCTTGACAAGGCTGAGGATCTTCATGAGTATCACGCATCTTATTTGCAGCTTTTAGTCCATCATAGCTTTTGGTCATTTATCCATTTGCTTATTACAACCTTTCATCCATATTCCCTGTCTTATTGCAACTTTCTATCATTATCCCTTAGCCAATCCCGACCTTCAGTCCATGTCCCTTATCCATTCTTGGTCTTGCTTATCCTATCCATATCTTATCACTATCCAAACACTCTTTTTCATTCCTCGATCTTGATTTGACATAAGGACACAAAAAATTTAAACATGTTTTTCAAAAACCTCTTGATATGTCCCTCATGCCCTGTCACTGATTTACATTGTCATATCCAGTCTCTTGTCCCATCACGCAATAGCCCTTGAAAATTGCATCCATATTGTCTCCATAATAAAAGGCCTTTGTCTTCTCTCTATCCACCAACATTTCAGAAAGCCTACTTATTCACCTGTCATATTCCTTGCCTTGCTAGACACTGGGGGCAAAAAATTTGAAAAATTTCCAAAAAAAAAATCAAATAATGTCCTGAAAAAATTCAAAACAATCAAAAAATGTCCTGAAATAAATCCATAAAAATTTGAAAAATATCCTGAAAAAAATTCCTAAAAATTGAAAAATGTCCTGAAATAAATCCATAAAAAATTGAAAAATGTCCTGAAATAAATTCATAAAAATTGAAAAATGTCCTGAAAAAATTCATAAAAAATTAAAAAAAGTCCTGAAATAATCCAAAAAATCGAAAAATGTCCCGAAATAATCCAAAAAAATTTAAATAAAGTCCTGAAAAAATGAACGAACAAAAAAAATTGTAAAAAACTCGAAAAACCAAAAACACGCATTCTGCAATAAAGTATTCCCTTTATGCATCGACAGCTCACTGAGTATACATCCAACGAATCGCAATCAAACATTGTGCTTTAATGAAATCATACATTAACAGATGAACGTTTTCAACCCAAACCAAGCATTCAAACTGATCCAAATTGTCTTATCAATCGAATATCAATATCAAAATCATTTGTCCTTGTCACATTATCATGGGTCTTATATAGGGTGTGGTATACTCGAAACCAGACTGTGTCCTGTCTTAGACGGGGTATCACCTTTTCCTGAAACCAGACAGCATGATCGTCCTATCAACACATTCAACTTTTGACAATGAAGATCAAGATGATTGTCTGATTTGCTTGAATTTGTGAGTCTTATCTTTTTATTGACTTATCTTTGGCTTCGATCATGTCCCTATGTTGCTCGATGATGTCACTAAGTGATTTAGAGTGACCGGGATGACTCATGGTCTCTTTCTTTGATTGTGATTGTCATTTGTCTGTGATGTGTCTGTCTTATGCAAATCGGGTTGCATTTCAGCTCTGGCCTTCAATGCCATGATGCTACGCATCCATTTTGCTAAATAAAAATAAAGGTTCTCACCTACAAAGTGCATTACTGAAAGCAAATTTTCATCATCTCTAATTATCCTCTATCTTATTTCTTCTTACTAACACTTCTTCCGTCCGGTCGGATAGTTAGTTCGGTCTAGTGCTCCGATATCCAAAACCATATTGTGTCCTGCATACATTTGGTCAATACATTTGCATTCCATTACATATTACATCACGCATTTTATACATTTCATATTATAAATACATCCAAAGTACATACAATGCATTCATACATGTTCATAAACCAGTACATAAGTCATCCATATATAGCAAAATCACTACATCAGTCATAACATATTGCATCCATCATATCGATGCCTATCATATCACATATCATCATAATGTCGGAGTACAAAATCGGACTGTTTGTCCTAAGTATGGCCCGCAGGCTGACTACATAATGGCAAACTACATGATGTCTACTGTCTGTCATACGGAGCACGTGCCTCTGTCACTGGGTGCTCCCTCTGTCCTCCTCATCCCTGCCATGTCTCACAGATGATGTACCTGGTCCTGGTCCTAGCTGCGGTGGTCTCATCGGTCCACTCCCTCCTATGCTGCTCAATGATCTCCGAGAGCGTGACCTGCTCTCTGTCCTCGATCGTGCCCGATATGAAGGTGCTCTCCGCTCTGGTGGAACTGCACCCTCATATAGTGTCCTCCAGTACAGTCTCTCCTCACCGGTCTCTACCAGCATTTGTGCCATCTCCCGTGCACTGGCATCCCTAATCGATCCAATGAACTCAGCGACTCTCTGTCCCTCTCGCTGTGCCTGAGCTATGGCTGTATCCCGAGCCTCTGTGAGTCTGGCTATCTTCGCTCTGAACTGCTCATGCTGTCTCTCCAATATTGCAATATAATCCTGCTGGCTCGCTATGGTAGCCCTATACATGTCTATCTCCTCTGTCCTAGCTATCTCTGGCTCTATGGGAATATCCTGCAAAGTCTCCTGATCCGCTGAGTCTGGCTCCTCATCGTCCTCACCACACATCGCTGCTCATACTCGGCCGCCATAGTCTCCCACCGAATCTCCCTCTCGACAATGTCTAGATCCTCTGCATCACAATCGGGGCATCATTTTGTCAGTTTTAGGGTTTGTTCCTACGGGTTGCATGTCTTCATTTTCATGATCAAATCAGGGTGTTTTTCATCCACATTACCCTATCCTATCCTTCCCACCCCCTGTCAGGTCATTTGCATGCAATTTCAAGTCAAAACTAAGGATTTTATGCCAACTTGCGCCTGTGTTTGAGAAGCTGCGCTTGTGTTAGATGAATTGTGCTTGTGTCTTCCTACACAAGCGCAGAACTCCTTACACAAGCACAGGTTTAGCCTACATAAGCGCAAGAGACCATTTTGGTATCCCCTGTGGGCCCCGCAATGTCCCGTAAGCCATCACAATTCATGAAATTCAAAACATGGGTTTTCGAGATACATACCGCTGCTCCTGCATCCTCCGGTCATCTGAATGTGCGTACACGTTCTCCAAGGTGATCCACCGTTGGAATGTTCACCATCTGTCTGCACGTGTCCTTGTCCAAAGCAACAAATCCTCCTCTTTAGCTAATGCAACTGAGTCATTTTCACCCTCTTGGTCCCATTTATAGCTCTTTGTCATTGCATAGATGGACGTGCGTCTTCTCCATCTTATGTTGGTCGCGGTCTTGTGCACCTTACATTGCTTGTCTGTCATGCATCCGATCTCCGCTTGTCAGTCCGTTCGATCCTGTCATTTTTATCGATCAATTGGCCTCTTTCCCGCATGTTTCCGGCCAATTCCTCGAGGGGGCATGCATATGTCATTGTTATTGTCTAGGGCATTTTCGTTATTGTTCTTTGAAACAACGCTCAAAATCGCATTGTCTCAAAGAGGGGCAAAATGTAGACACTTAAAAATGGTCAACGCTTGCGAGGTCATACTTTAACATTTGCGCATTGCCTCATTTAAGGTTTTTGCGTCGCATTAACATTTCTCCTATGTCACGCATTTGGTCTTTATCATTTGCAAACATCGAGTCATTCTTCTACATTCTTCAATCATCTCGTCCTCGAATTTGGTCTTGTCAACAACATTATCCAGTCATGATTTTGATCGATTTTATCTTATTGCATCAATGAGCATGCTTATTTGTCATCATTTTGGACATCGTCAATCCTAATTAGGGTTTTGTCCTCTTATCAATCTTATCATCAATCTTATCATTTTGGACATCGTCAATCCTAATTAGGGTTTTGTCCTCTTTTCAATCTTGTCGATTTATCATCAATCCTTCAACCTTGTCATTTTAACGATCGATTTGTCATCGATCGTTGTCATGTTCAATCTTGTCATTTTGCGATCGATTTGTCATCGATCGTGGTTATTTTCAATCTTGTCATCTTGCAATCCATTTTGTTGTCGATCCTTGTCCACTTGTCAATTTTGTCATTTTGCGACCGATTTGTCATCGATCGTTGTCTATCTCAATTATGTCAATTTGGATCAATTTGTCATTGTTCCTCGTTAATTGGCGCATTTTCTCAATCATTTTGTCGCATTGGTCATTTATCAAAATCAAGTCATGACATTAATTATCTTCAATCAAGACCTAATTGTCATTTTCGCATTTCTAATTCGTCTTCTAGGGTTTTATGATTTAGTCATTGAACCTAATTTGCCATTTCTTCCTCCAGGATTACTAAATTATTTATTAATCCTAAGTCTTCTTATTACAATTAAATCTTTATTTAATTGGCTAATTATTCTTCTTTGTGAATTGATTAATAAATGAAAAATTATTAATTAATTCACTAATTCCTAAATCCTATTTTTCATCAATTTCTAATTCCAATTTCCTAATTTTCATCAATTTCAATTTTTTAATTTCTCAAATTTCTAATTTCTTTTCCCTCCTATTTCATCTCCTAATTCTATGGGAATGACATTTCAATTTGTCATAAATTGTCATAATTGACAATCAATCAATTTTGACATAGAATGTGTCATAATTTGTCATCAAATTGTCAATCAATCAAATTATGCATGGAAAGTGCATAATTTGTCATAATTTGTCATATTGATTTGCAATTTCCATTTGAATTGCATCATGCCAATCTTGTCATTTATCCAATTTCTCTATAAATTGGATGATTTTCTTCAATCAATCCCTTCATGAATCTCGAATTTTTACCGAACCTTCATTTCTAGTACTCTTGAGCCTTTTTGCTTTCAATTGTGTGAGCACTTGTAGGTGAGATCCACAAAACTATTGAAGAGGAAAGAACAACAATGGAGCCGCATGGAAGGAGTATTCAATCTTGAATCTGGTTTGCATAATGTTTTCTGTTGAATGCTTTGTTTCCATACCTCTATTGAATGTGCTTTGGAATTAGGTTCATTTCATGAGTATTCCTTTGATTATGTTATCATGTTTTGTATTTTGATTGATCTACTTGTTTTAATGATTCCTAATTTCTATGCTACAGAATCTAATCAAGACCACAACAATATAATGCCATGTGAAAACTATGGCAAAGGCTTTAAGTTCTTATAGAAGATGGAATATGATGTGAAAAGCCCTCTTGGGTTACAAAAGAAAGATATTGTTGAATCGTTGCAACCAAAGCTAGTGTTAGTTCCCAAATCAACAAGTCCCCAAACCTAAAGATTTAGCCACTTTCTTATCAACAGGCTCAAGGATGGATTTGGCCAACGAACGATATTTAGTCGCAAGACTGAAATATCCTGCACTTTTGGCTTTGTGAGACCAAGACGGGTACACCTGAGTAATGCCCATATAACCTATAAAAATCAATTGTCAAAGGGCATAAGACTAAAAATTAAAAAAATTGACAAAATCAAATAAAAATTAAAAATCAAAGCATGAATGCATGGCCCATCCATCAATTCAACAAAAGAAAAACTCTCAAAGTCTGCAATCAAACTGATCACATGTCTTGTTAATCAATTCATCAAGTCTATCAACATCAACAAGTCTTATACAAGGATAGGTACACTCAAAACTAGACAAATTGGTCTTATACGGGGTACTCACTCTTTGAAACCAGACATTCCTATCAATCATTGAGTCTTGATAATCAATCCATCTATCAAAATCAACATCAACATGTCTTATACAAGGAAAGGTACACTCAAAACTAGATAGATTGGTCTTATACGGGGTACTCACTCTTTGAAACCAAACATTCTTATCAATCATCAAACAAATCAAAACGATGGAATAGATCAGTATGACTATTGGATTTTGTTCTAGTTAGCCTTATCTTTATCAATTGACGGCAGTACATGTTTCACAAATCATATTGTATATATCATATCCACCCTCTGAGACATCACCATAAATTCACAACTACTTATCAATCCTAGACATACTTAGCGTAGTCATTGTCTTTGGTTTATCTAAACCAGTTATCGAAATCATATCCCACCATGGCTTGGTGATTAGTGTAAATATCCATATTGAAGTACTATAAATAGCAAGGGGCAAAATCCTGACCTCGCTGGGGGCATTTTGCCTTCAAGGTTTTGAACATCAAACCAAACGCATAGCAAGCCAACAAGGATTAGAACAACCCACAAATGACAAACAACAATGCAAGAAGGCTAGATATCATGGAATTACACTGATTGGAATTGAACAAAAGATCTATTTGCAAGATATTTTATTTGACAAGAATACATTTCCAATAGCATGTATGCTTACTTATGATTGTTAATTTTTTCTTATCATATCTCCTAAGTGACTCAAGGATGTCTCAATGATTAGAGAAGCAAGGAAGGAATGTGATGTTTTCTTTGTCTGCTATTTGGGAGCAAAGCCTTCTATTATGCAAATTTGTCTTACGATGTGATTGAGTAACATATCACTAAAGACATTTCGGATTTGTATGGGACAAAAGTTAACTCTTGTCTATTTATGCAAGCAACACTCAGGTCATCTTGGTTCAATTATACCTCGATGCTTGTGTCATCTTGCAATATCAAAATCCATGTAAGTTATACTCAGGTTGTTATGGTTCAATTATACCATGATGCTTGTATCAAATTTAAAAAAATCAAGGCCCGATGATGAAAACAAAGGAAGCACTAACACTTTGATCAAAACAGATGGCAACATTGAGAATGAGAATGCATATTAAGCTTTGCATTAGCTGCACATCATTATCATCTTAATATTGCATTAGGTTGCATATCATTTTAATCATTACCACTATCATTATCATGAATATCTCACATCATACTTCTCATTTTCAAGATACATCTCATCATCATCATCTAGTTGCATTCATAATTGCATCCATCACATGCATATCTATCACATCATCATGGAATCTTTCTTCACTTACATATCTTTATCATTCATCCAACTCTCATCTATCATGTCTTATACAGGATGTATCTTTCCTGAAACTAGATGTTCTCTTATCTATCAGGTCTTATACAGGATGTATCTTTCTTGAAACTAGAGGTTCTCTTATCTATTAGGTCTTATACAAGATGTTGATGAATACTAAGAGGGGGGGTGAGTTATTATGCCTAAAAACTTAATCAAATTTTTAAACAATTTTCCAGCAGACCGGTGTAGTAGTTTAAACAACAAACCAATTAAAACATAAACAAGCCAAATATCAAATAGAGAATTCACCCACACAAGTACAATCACCATAACACAAGATATTTTGACGTGGAAACCCAAATGGGAAAAACCATAGTGAGTAAAACTCACAAGTCAACTATCTGCAGAATAGTAACCAGACCGGTTAAGGACTTACAATGTTCTTCACCAGAATAGACCCTATTAGGAATCCAAATCTTTGTTAGGAGATAAGTGTTGTTAAAGACTACCTTGTTAAAGTATTTCATATTCACAACTGTGAATCACCTTGTTAGAGGATTTACAACAGGCTTGGCTGGGCCTACCCGGTTAAGGGTTTCAGACTTGTTGAAGAGATTAGTAATCAACAAGTGAATGATTTAGAAAGTAGCAAAGAATGATTGATTAGATCCTTGAAAGTTATTTGTCAATGCATTGTAGCATTACTTCAGTCTTCTAACATTTGCACTCACAATCTTTGTGGTGAGATACCTTTTTCACACAGACTTAATCTTCTCTACAATACTCGCACACATCTCTCTCTCAAAACCCTAGACATGATGTCCTCATATAGTAATCTGATTTCATGTCAGTCCAATAAGATTATACCACATTTTCATAGGTACAGTGCATCTAGACACATTTGGTAACATGGCACAGAATCACTGCTAAAGTGTCGGTGGATGATAACTCATCACACTTTACAATTATACTGGTTTAATATAGTATATCGATTGCCGATAAACAAAGACTGGTAAACTGGAACATAGTGTTCTGATCAAAAATTAACTACCACTAGGGGTCCTCCTACTGCTTGGTGTCTTCATACTGCTTAAGGTCTTCATACTGCTTGAGGTCTTAGGTCATGCTTTGACCGGTAAGCATCTTCTGCAAAACACCAATAGTCTTCTACAAACAAAGACTATACATTTAATGGCATATAGTACTGGTGTGAATAACACAACACATAATACCGGTTGAGAATAACTCATACATAAAATAAGTGTGTGTCCATCAATGATAGTCACAACTAAACATCATCAAAATACCAACAATCTCCCCCTTTGGCATTGATGGCAACACTTAGGAAAATTTTGACATCTAAGTGCTTAAAAAAAATGCCATAATCAAAATTACTCCCCCTAAGCATATACACTACTCCCTTTGCAAAAATTACAAGCATATGCATGAAATTTTCAATACTAGTCCCCATAAAATTTTATAATACTCCCCCTTTGCCAACAATGACAAAGCAATGCAAAATATTCCCTTTTTGCATAATATAAAAACAGAGTATATGTTCATGACAATAAAGAGTAAAACTTCTCAAAAAGAGATTTAAAGTTTTGCATAAAATTCTTCATGTCTAAAGACCATGAATCAAGAAGTGAGGCAGCAATTTCACTCTCAGTCTTCATTTGGAAGGCTAATTCTTCCATTGCATCAATAGTGCTCATCTCCTATGCTACAGTAATAGATTCTAAGTTTAGGAAGCATTTTTGAAGAACCTGCAATTTTGGTAATAGAAGCAACTGGAGCTCTGCAGATCTCTAGTCCGATTGTAGATCTCTGAGTCAAGCTTTGCAATATGATGCTGGTGAGTATGAATAGTCTGTCCATAAACTGTGAACAGATCATATGACAATTTGAAGTTGTCGATATACTTATGTAGCTCCGATTGGAGTTGACTCTTCTGTTTCAGAGCATCTTCACAAAATAGGTGAGGTTGGCAGATTTTCCTCAAGAGTAGGTTACCTTCACCCATAGCTAAACTTATATCATCCTTTTTCTTAAGAAGTTCTACTTTGTTTGCATCCATTTGCTTTACTAATGGAACTTTCAGAGTCATTTCATGCTTTTTCGCTGTAGAAATATGGGCAGCATCTTCTAAAGATTTCACTTGATCATCTACTACTATGCAAAGAAGTTTTAGCTTAGCCAATGAGGAATCGGTACTAGGAAGGTTAGTACCAGGAATTAGATTGGAAAGAGTGTCAACAACAAACTGAATGACCACCTGTTCTTTCTTTTTCCTTAATTCTTCCAATCTGACCTGTGCTAGTTGAATGCTCCTCAATAGCTCACTTTCATCAACCGATTGAGTTAGACAGACAAGGGTCAAATCGGTGGGACCGGTGGGATTAACTTGCTTGGCTTGATCTACGGTTGCTGTAAGTGTCTGTCCTCCTTCCTTTTCCTTTATCTCCTCTTGTCTTTTCTTCTCCTCTTCTTCTTTTTCCTGGGCTACCTTGGTGGCCTTCTCTTTCTCCTCTTCCACTTTCCTCTTCTCTTTTTCTTTCTTCCGCTCTTCTTCCCTCTTTTTCTCCTCTTCCTTTTTCTTCTTTGCTTCCTCCTTCTTCTCTTCTTCCTTCATCTTCTTCTCTTCTTCCTTCTTCTTCTTCTCCTCTTCCTTCTTCTCCTATCTCAGTTTCTCCACTTTCTCTTTCTCTTGTTTGTCTTTCTCTAGTTTTTCTTTTGCCGCTTTCTCATCTTTTTCTTTTTCAACTCTCTCCTTTTCATATTTCTCCTTATTTGGAGTGGTATCCTCAATATCTAGTGCATCAACATCAATCGGGTCTTTTTTTTCTACTATTCTTTCACCCAGACTGTCAAAGATTTCATTCAGTTTGGCTGTGGATAGGTCAGGCTCTTGCTCAGCCTACCGATTAGATTTGGATATGTTATCACTATTTAAAAAATGGATATTTTTGTTCCATAATTGGCCAAAAGTCTGATAAAAAATTGAGTCTAGTATGGCCTTGTTGCCTCTGATTATTTTGGGTCAGAAGAGGGTTTAAGTTTTTTGAGTTCTAACCCTTCCTATGTTTGAAAAAACCCTCATGCTCTAAATACACGTTACTTTTGTTACTTAAAAAAGGGTCTGTCTATCATGAAAAGTGTCCCCCCCTTCTTTTTTCTCCCTAGGTGGGTTTAGCAGTGCTTTATTTTCTCTAAGCCTTTCCTAAAGTTTTTAAATTTTATTCGGGCTTCCTAACCATCACGCGGGTTCTTTTTTTAATCTAACAGCACGTATGAATTCGCAGTTCAAAGGCACCCGTGAGTTACCATTCGCAAAATGGTGAAAGGTGGAAGTGGGTCCAACATCCAGGTTTTAACTAAGGTAAAGACCGATCAAGTTCCTTTTGATCGGACAGCTCGCGCTATTTTGCAGGATAAAGGTGCACGGATTTTAGGCTTCACGAAATGGTGAAAAGGAAACTTGATCCATGAGGTAGTAAGGATTGAAGGTAAAGGTTGATCACGTTCCTTTTGATCAGATGGTTGGTGCTATTTTGCAACCCTAAGGTGACTGAGAGTTAACCTTCATGAAATAGCGAAGTGACATGGCAGCCACTTGGTCGGTGTCATGGCAGAAAAGATGGATCAGATTGCTGATGAAAGGGCGACTTGTCAAATGCACGTGGCAGTCCTGAAGTGTATCCCATGGAAATTTTTTGATAAATAAGTGATTGACACATTGGTTTCCTTTACCAGTCGATGGCCAGGTTGGATAGTGCAGAGTCAAAGCACCCACTTCCACCGGGTTAGGTTTGTTAAAAGGTAGGTATCTCAAGGAGGATCCGATAGTGGGCACCATTTTGCAGGCCGAAGATTTAGGGTAATTACTATTCACAAAACAACAAAAACTGCTAGCCTTAAATGCTTGGTGTGTGGTTAGTGGGGTAAACAGCCAGTCACTGGATAGGAGAAAGACTGATCAAGTTCTTTTTGATCGGACGGCTTGCATGGTTTCACTGGATGAGCATGCACGATGTTTAGCTTTCACGAAAGAGCGAAAGAGATTTGAGCCCATCGCCAAATAAAGAGCAGTCAACAAAGTAAAGGTTGTGCAAGTTCCTCTTGATTTGACGGTCGTTGTGTTTTCACTCGATGAAGATGCATGGATTTTAGGCTTTGCAAAATGGTGAAACAACAATGTGATAGAAACACTCAGACATTTTATGATCCGTTGGAGCCAAAATTTTAAATTCATTTATGAATTCACTTATGATGGGATGGCTGAAGCATGCGGTGTTAATGTCACAGTTAAGAGCCTGATTGTTGTATATATTCTCACATCAATTGAATGTAGGTATCATTTCGAAGAGTTGTTGAAGAAAAGTTGGTGCAGAGTAGAGTTCTTCAGGCCAAAAATAGGTTGTCTTGTGTTTTGCTTACCAGTTACTTGAAAATTTGATGAATTGTGGTTTTATTCTATTAAAGAATTGCTTTGATTAGTAATTGAAATACTTGCATATCATTGAGATGGCACCTAGAAGGGATTTCACAAGGAAGGTTAATTACCAGGAGAGGGCAATTTGTGATGACTTCCTGGAACAATTGTCTATGTCCACAAATGTAGTAGCTAAAGTTAAGGAATTAGAGCCCAAGGCTCCTCATTTGAGAATAGGAGAAGGGTTACTAGACAAGGGCAATTGGCTGAGAGATCCATGGATAGGGTTGTCTGGTTTAGGTCTATTCAAGGTTGGTTTTGTTATGAGACACTCCCTTTCCCCAATGAACAATATTTGGGATTTGGATGTAGGTAAATTGGTGGTCCTTGGAGTTTTCATGGATGTGGATCTCCTAACTCAGATTGCACACAATTATGACCCTCTCACCAAAAGTGTTAGTGATGTAAATGGAAAAAACCTCATTGAAGTCAACGATGATGAATTCAGAAACGCATTTGGGCTCGGAGAGGTGTCCAATTATTTGGAGCCTATTAATTTTGAATCATTTGCTCAAGTCTACAGTGCACAGAGGAATCATCTTAGAAATGGGCCTCTTAAAGAATTTTTTGTCAAAATAGGAGGATTGACTATTGTAGGACCTAATACCATGGAGCCTTTCTCCCTAAATTTGTTCACTCTTAGAGCCAAAGGATTATATTGGTCACTCTGCTAGAGTTTTGGAGAAGATGCTGAAGTGAACATGCCAACGCATTACATGTTAATGATAGCACAAATTTTAAATCCCTCTCTGGCAATAACATTTGATTATGCCCCCTAGATTACTGATGAAATCCATGAAGGCTTGATAGGGATAAAGAATGGTAAGATGGATGGGCCTTTTGGATGGTACTCCCTTTTCATGTATTTTTTTCTATTCAAGGGTGGTGACTACTTTGCAAATGAAATGGATCTAGTGAAGGAAAACGATGGGGAGAAAATGCCAGTTCAACTATGGAGCACAGTGTTATCATGGGACGGGGAGGATGCTAGCTACCTAAAGTTTGATAGATGCTTTGCATCTAAAATCATAATTCTCTTATGCTCAGAGAATCCAAGGGTCCCTAAAGCTCTTTTGGGGTTTCTTAGGCCTAAGGAGTTCACTGAAGAAATCAAAATTGTCCACAATTGGGGTGACAAACACTTGTACCCTTTTTCCACAGTTTTTAGAGTGTACAGTTTCAAAGGCACTCCATTTTTGTTAACTTATCAGGTCCATTTGAAAATAGGAATTGTAGAGGTCCTCAGGCAGATACGGGGTGTACAAGAGGTAGAGCTATCAAATAGAGGAAAAGGGACCATTTTCCCAATAGTAACAATAGCACATCAGTTTGTAATTACTAAGGGTGTGTGGAAGTGCTTTGAGGAGTTCTTTCAACCACACCAGTAGTCCACTGTAGTGTCAAGGTTCTCTGACCCTAAAGATTTATTTAATGGTATGTTTAGGAAAAGGGTAGTATGCAAAGGTAGACCTCACCAATTCCAATTCCCTAAAGACGTCATAAGAAATGAGTTTGATTTGGATCAGCAGGAGCTGAGGAAAGAGAAATGGGTGGCCTACAAGAAGGCTCTTGATTTTGTACACCAATTGGACAACAACTATGACCCTTTATCCAGTTTTCACCCCTTTGAGGAAAAGGAAAAATTCCTAACTCTTTTCTTTGAGGATGTAATGCAAACATTAAAGGAGAAGAGGGAAGCAGTGATTAAAAACAACCCTGATAAGGCAAGACTAGTTCTAGCTAGGTCTGCATTTGCTAAAACAATCCTCCTGGTGATTATGTACTACGTAGAAAATCTAGATACAGTGTGTTGGTACCAACAACAAGGGAGCCTTCTACTTCAACAGGGAAGAGGAAAATATAAGATGTCATTGACATTCAAGACTCCCCAAAAAGGCAAAGTGTGGGAAAGGAAGTGCAAACTAATGAGCCCCTGTATTCCCCATCTCAATCCCCCATTCATATAGGAGATGAGTAGGCAGTAGCTGAACACTTGTTGTAGTTAGGAAGTCTTGGGGAGATCGCCTATACATATGATGAAATAGAAAATGGAATGGAAAAGGAGCCAGAAGATGTTGAGATGAACATAACCACTAATGAGTTCAAAGGCTAGGAACTGGATCCTACTATTAAACAAGCTTGTGAGGAATTCTTGGATGATAGAAACTTTGTTACCTCAAGAGCTTTCATGCAATTTGTGTGCAAGCAAAATATTGATAAGATCAATGCCAGATGTGAGAAGAGGAAGAATGAGCAGCCCCACAAGGATGCAGCTATGGTGGAGGAAGAAATAAAACAAGAAATGGTCACTGAATTTAAGACCATCACTCTTGAGAAAAGAAGGGAAATGGTAGCAAAGGCTAGTGTTCTCATTCTCCTTGAATGGGATATAGTAGATGCCTTGGTTTTAGAGGCAGTCAGAAAAGAGATCGAGCCTATGGAAGGAGCAAGATTCAACAAGGATAATGTTGCCCTGGTCATGTGGTCTCTGAAAAGAGATGAAAATAAAAGGAGAAAGGATACCCCAGAGTCTAGCTACCTTGGAGGAATGATAGTAAAGAGGTACAAAATACTGGAGTGGTGGAGGCTGCTAGCACAATCTTGGAAACTACAAAATTCAGTGTTGTGGTGGCAGAGAAAGAAGCAAAGGAAAGGGTAGATCTCCAAACTAAGTTAGAGATAGTGTTAAAAGCTTACAATGATGCCAAAGAAGAGATAGTAAGCCAAGATTGCATTATTGCTAAATTGAAAGGCCAATTGGCAGGACAATACCATGAAGGTGAGTCCTCAACCTTAATGATTGTTTCTTCTCCTACACAGCCTCTACCTACTAGCCCTATCATTGAATTCCCACTTTGTCCTGCACCTTCTGGTTCCCAATCAACTCAGATCACTCAACAGGAGTTGGAAAAGCTAAAACAGGCTCAAACCCTATTTGCTAATAAGTATGAAGAGAGAGTGAGGGCCACAATTTTGAGTTTTGCTGACACTATAGGATCCTCATTAGTGTATAACAACATGAGTAAAGTTTTGGATATTTGGAATGAGCTCAATAGAGACAGGGCTATTCTAATGCCCATTTTGGACAAATGGATGCCTAGGGAGGTGGACCTAGGACTTATATATGTATCCTATGATGAGGTAGGGGCTGACCCCATTATCAAATCCACTTGTGACATGACAAAGGATCTAACAAAACTAGCAGAAGGAAGAGATAATGTAGAAAGGAAGATTGATTTGTATAAAAAAGAATACACTGAGCAGAAATTTGAATTATTTCCCGAGGGTTTTGCCAGTCCAGCTCAATTGAAGGACAAACAAGTATGGCTTAATGAAATAGGAGCCAACCTATCATTAAGGGTAAAGGGAATCATTAACATAGATGATACTTCCCTATTTGTCAGAACAATTGAGGAAATAGAGAAAATAAGGTCACACTATGGCTCTCTAAACTCAAAAGTAAATAAAATGAGAAACTCTTGGAAGAAATTGGCCAAGATAAAAGGGAAGGTTATTAACTTCTCATGGCCTGCTGATGACATGTACCAAGAGTGGACAAGAAAGTATGTGGTGCCGGATGCAGAGGTTCAAGAAGAAGCTACGGAGTGACAAAGTGCTAAAAGGGGCCGTTAGAAAATGAAAAGGACTTGTAACTTCTTGTTGAAACAAGAAGATTGTTGTAACAAACTTTTTGGAAAAGGTCGGAAGCTTGTATGCATCCATACTATTATAAATGGATACCAGGACTAGTAAAGAAGGGATCACAAGAATTTTGTAAAGAAACTCTGCAAAAATATATCTGGGTTTTTTTCTAGTTATTACAGAGAATACTTCGAGTTATGTAAGATTTTTTCAAAAATGAATATCAATATACAGATCAGAAACTTTCGAGCCTAAACCTATGTTGTCTTCTATTGTGCTTTCAGTAATTTACTGGTTTCATTTGAGTAATCTAGGGTTATTCAACTGAAAATGGATTGTAATACAATCTCTATGGATATGTTTCTTAGCTTTTCTCTTCAGGAGAGGAATTAAATACGCATGAAATATCTCTATCAGTAGGTTAATTTGTTTGAAGCTTTGAATTTAATAAACACTATTTAGTTTAACAAGAAAGAACTCATATATATGTCAGGCATGTATGGGGTTAGTAGAAGCCAAAGTGATGAGAGGTATGGGGATGTTTAACTGTGAAATCCTTGCTTGATTTAGATGACTCTGTAGCCTGGATAAGGCACTGGTATCATTTGTAGTTTTCTTTCTACATCTCTGGAGGATCAATATTGAAAATGAGCATAAGTTTTCTTTTAATATTTTAGTTTATGTTGAGGCGATAAAATCCACTGGTTTTTGGACACTGGTTTACAGTGGATCTCGTGTAAAAGTGTGAAATTATTCACAAAAGGTATCCCCGCCTGAACTGTGGATAAGTTCAAAGTGTAGAAGGTTCTTGAAACCTTGTCATATGTTACTTTAAGGTTCTTTTTTCCTTGATCTCTTCATTTGCAGATAGAGTTATTCATTTTCTCACAGGAGATAGGAGGGAATCTGAATTTGAGACTAACAAAAGTGGTGACTCTACTGGGGAGAGTCATTGTGTGTATTCATGTTATAGATTGACATTTAAATTGGTTCAGAATGTTGTTCGGATATCTGTGTTGAAAAATTTTGCGTGATCTTTGCTTTGTTTTTGTCATGCCCAACTTTTGGGCACAAAAACGGAACAACAAATTTTTTTTGACATCATGAACTCGCAACATATCCTACAATTATAATAACTTTATTAGAGTTTTGTCTTATCTAGTGTGAAAATAAAATTGTTTACTAATGTTGGGTTAATTAACCAACTTGAACGAGCGACTTTATTAGGCGGGGGATTAATCAGTGTCACAGATTAGTTAGCTAGCTCAATTACCTTAACTAAGTTGTCGTAAATAGAAACGAGGGATAAATGGGATATCTCAATGTATTAAATCATTTCCGACCATAAAATGATAATGTTATAAAGTAATTGATGCACGCGTGAATTCATTATTAAATCCAACCGATAGGGTTTCAAATTACTATAATGTCATTTGCCCACTAAAACCGACAATAAGCTAAAGCCAATTCTAATTTTCCCTAAACCCTTAATTTTGAAGATTTAATTTCGATCCGTCCAAAAATCGGTCTCAAGGGCTTAAGGTTCATAAATTTACAAATTCCTCCTTTTGAATTTCCCATTTACATTATATCCTATTGTCCACAATTAAATTGAGGAAAATCTATTGACTAATTAAATAAATTTATTTGATTTAGGGTATAGTTTATCCAACTATATTAATTCTTCATTTTTAAACCCCTGGAATTAGCTATATTAAAATTTAAATTTTCTAAAGAATAAAAACATATGATAATTCAATTATAAAAATAACCCTATTTATTAATTAAAACTAAACTCTAAAACTTCCAATTTAAATTTCCCAACTCAAATTTAAAATTCTTTTAAATAAAGAATTCCCTTTTTCCTAAAATGCTAACCCTAATTATAAATTAAAATCAAATTTTAAAACTCCAATCTAAATCTCCCATATATATATATATATATATATATATATATATATATATATATATATATATATATATATATATATATATATATAATTCTTAAAATGCTAACCCTAACCCGAAATTGGGTTAGGGTTGCATTTCTATATATTCCCACTTTCTTTTATTTTCTTTTTATTTTATACCCTAACTCGAAATGGGTTAGGGTTTATTATATTACTATTTTTTTGTATGTGTTTAGTGTGTGATTGCAGGTATGGCGGATTAGGGCACGACGGAGGGATTGGCAAAGAGGGAAGGACAGAGAGATTGGCGGGGGGTTCTCCCAAGCACCGCTGTGTGTACACACAATGGCGGCAGCGCCACCCACTATGTGCACACACAGTGGCGGGCGCCGCTCATTGTGCGTAGCACAGTGGCGGCCGCGTCCGCTCCATTGTGTTACACATAGTGCGGTGCCCTTCGGTGCCGCCCACTATGTGTAGCATAGTGGCTTGGCCGTGAGCCGTCCACTGTGTTACACACAGTGGCCCATGGCTTGGTGCCCGCGATTTCCTACATTTTTTTATATTTTTAAATGTTTTAATATTTCGTTCTCTTTTTTTTTTAAAAGTATACATTTATATATATATATATATGTGTATATATATGTATATATATATATGTATGTATATATATATAGGTGTGTATTTTTATATATACATATATAAATATATTTCCATATGTATATATTTATATATATATATATATATATATATATATATATATATATATATATATATATATATATATATATATATATATATATATATATATATATATATACCTGATAGGGTTAGGAAGTTTGTTTGAGTTATTTTTAACATAGCAGCAAGCAATCTTTTATATTTTTTTTTGTTGTAATAGGAATACACAAGGACAAAATATGTTTCTTTTTTTTTGTTGTTGCAGGGATATACACATATAGAAATTTATATATATTTATATATATATAGGTATATATTTTTCAATATATATACTTATATATTTATAGATATATATATATATATATATATATATATATATATATATATATATATATATATATATATATATAATTAAATGTTAAGACAATAGGGTTGGGAGCCCTTATTTTGCTTTGAAGTTCTAACATCTAAGCATACAAGCCTTAGTCTATTAACAGCAATAACCAGGTTCATATATATTTATATTTTTCTGTTTCACAACTTGCAAGAGTGGGTTAAAAACTAGCACATTCACTGATTTTAGATTCCCATTTTCTAGGTGTAATTTATCATAAAATACAACATTCACTAATATATCTTTCTTTTTACAATAGCTATGCAACATGCTTTCTACAGCAATGAGTAAATACTAGATCTTTTTTTTTTGCTATGCCTAAATAGAGTTCAAAGCAATAAAACAGCAGTAATTAAACTATGCAAGTAAATATTGAAACCTAATGCATTCCTTTCTTTTTTCTCTTTTATTTTATTTGCAAAAATAAACAAGATAACAAAATTCCTTCTGAGACAGAATTTTGATATAGTATACAACAACATAATAGGCTTCAGAATTTAAATAAAATTTACTTTGCTTACAGAATATTTAATTACAATGGCCCACACTTAAAATGGGTGTAATAATCCAACCAATCTCTCATACTTCATGATGAGGACTTGAATAAAAGAACACATTTCCTCAAACTGAAATAAAAGAAAACATCTTAAAACTCCTTCTAATATTTTCTTGGAAAAACACATGGTATCATTTCTTTTTCTGCTTTTCTGTATCTGAGTAAAATCTGCAACCAAACAAATCTGCAACTCCTAGATTTTTTTTCCCAGCAACCTGCATATAAAACTTTAGGAATGTGACCATGGGATGCTCACCTCCCAGCCTAGGCTTACCAGAAGCCACCCCCGAGCTAGGAGAATCAAGACCTAGACGGGGTTACAACCAAGCAATACAACAAGCAAAAGGGGAAGAAAATATCACAACAGAGACACCCTTTCCCAAGCTGAAAACTCCATCACAAAATGTGATGCCTTATTAGGGTGGAAGTGGACCAAGTACCCTAGGGGAGAAATCTGCTAAATAGAACTTACAGGCAACTCATGGCACCCATGAAAGCATAACCAAAAAAATCATTCTTAATCCCTGCACCCTTATGACCCCCAAAAGGCAAGCATGCCATATTTGCTCCCCCTTATGACCCCCAAGTGAAATAACACAAAAGAAAGCAGCAAGGGTCTCATGGACAGACCCTTGAGATCACTCTCAAAATGAGAGCCTCTCACCCTAATGGTTTTCAAGCTCCTTCCACCCCCAAGACCAATATTTCCTCCCAAGGAAAGGATGGTCTTGAACACTCCCCAAACACAACATTACATAAAACAGAAATAAACAAGAACACATAAATTTTACAATACAACACAAATAAAGAGTTACAGCAATTTCCATTCCAACATTCTATAACAATTTTACATTTACATAAGAGGGGAAAAATAACACCAACCTTGACCTGCCAAAGGAAATCTAAGGGAAAGCTTGATGAAGAGCTGCCCAATCCTCTAATTCTTTTTCTGCAATTCCTTTGCCCCCAAATCTGCTATCCTAAGACTGATTTTCCTCCAAAATTTTTTCAAAAATCTCCAAGGATGGAGAGTGGGTGATTAGCTCACTAAGCTTCCATTCTTAGCCTAAGAAGGCCTCTTTCACTCCTTCCAACCTCTTGGATAGAGTGAGGGATCCCTCATTGGGTTGGTCTTCCCTAGGTCTTACACACTCCCTAACCTAGGTACCTAGAGAAGGAAAATGGAATGGGGAAGAGGGATTACTCCCTTCAAGAAGGTTATCCTACCAAGGAGGGCACTCCTATAGATGGAATTCGTCCATCTTGGGAAAACCACTTTTTTGGGTGGTTAAACAAGTGCTAAGGGAAAGACACATGGCCAATTTTGGCCTTCACCCATAGGTACCCCATGAGGCCTAATAGGAATGCTCTAAAATTGACTCTAGGAGTTGATTTGACCCTCAGAAAGTCCACCTAAAGTTAACCTACGGGTCAACTCTGAGTTGACCCTCCTTGTGGCTCACTAACCTAGATTTCTTGGTTCCTTCAAGGATAAGTAGGAGATATAACAATTAACAAAAAATAAGACTCTCCAAAAAGGTGACATGACAAATTGCCAACACAACATACTACATAGGTGTCAAGTGACACTACAACATAATTCCACATCACAATTACATACATGGCAATTGTCTCTTAAATGATTTAAACAATTCAATAAATACGATTTACACTCATGCAACATTTTACATTTACGAATAAAATACAATACATACGGGGTGTTGTCTCTCCAAATAGACAACCCTTGGTTTTACTAACGCACATAGGCCTAGGCTCGATTCTCCATAATATTTCCATGGTCACATGGATAATCTCCTGCACAACTCAATTTAAACATTAGTACTTCCCAATAGCCTCATATAATATAAAATACATAATCATAATACAATACCTCCATTCTGCAAAGACTTGTCATTATAAAATACGACTGTCACAAATCAAAGCAATTCATCATAATCCTCAAAATTTGATCCATCTACAAGATATGCAAACGTATTTCTAACATTATAACAAATCCTGAAATTCAGATAATAACATACATCATCACAATATTACCCTAATCTGGAATCATATAATATTCTATAATCCACAAGGCATAGAAATGGAGCATCAAATATATATCAATATTACCAAAAATCGTGGGATCATAAAATGTTCTATATCCATAGTGTGTCAAAACTAGCATCCAAAATAGTTCTAACATGAAAATAACTGAAGAGATAGGATAGGTCGGGGTAGGGCCTCACAGTTTTCTCTCTCTCTTTGAAAATCTTTGTGATTTTTAAAATCAGCAAGTATCCTGTGCAAAGCTTGTTTTCTTATTTCCCACAGTCTTTGTGGGTGGCGACTCTGACAATTATAACCAATCCTTTGAAATAAGTGAATCTTTTAAAGAAAACAAGCATAATGCAAAGAGGAAAGAATACTAGGTCTTTCATGACGAAGCATCCTCATGAGACATTGTAGGAGGGATTACCTGAACAATCACGTAGAGGTAAAAAAAGATCAGTGGTACATGAGCCATCTAATGCTGCTTGGGTGCAGAAAAGCATCAATACAGGTAAGATATTTGAGAGACTTGTCTATGCAAATTCAAATTCTTCTTCCTGTTAATTTGAGCATGATGTTTTAGGTTTCCATTCTAGTTTATTTGGGAATGTATAAGATGTCCATGTTTCAAATCAAGGGATATCCCCTGCTAGTTTTTCTGGGAAAGACAGAAGTAGTTCAAACATAGTAAGAGATTTTGTACATAGGATAGTGGATGGGAACATCAGTCTAATAGATATTGACCAAGTCAATGTATCAAATTCTAAAGAAATATTCCCTGATGAAGATAAGGTATCCCAAGAAATAGAGGACTTGAATAGAAGAGTCCATCATTTAATTTCCTTAAGAGAAAAAAAGGAAGCAAATAAAGAGAGAGAAGTAAAGGCAAAATTGATGGAGAGAGACAGGCTTCTAAGACAAATTGCTAACCTTGAGCTACTTGCCCAAGAAAAGGCCAAGAGTGAGGATGAAGGTCCTGTGATTAGAGAAATTTTAATTCCCAAGAACAAACTAGCATACAAGTCAGTAGTGCAACCAAGTAGGGAAGTTCTTAGTGACCCACAACATGTTAGAAATAATGTTGACAAAGGAAAGAAGAAATACATGGAAGGTGGGTCTGGATCTAAGTCTACAACTGAGATCTCTCACATGTTACCCGCACATGAAAGAGAGATGGAAAGGATGAGGAGAGAAAAATAAGATTTGCAAATGGAATTAGAGAAAGCTGAATTAGAAGCAGCTAATCAAGAAGTTAAAAGAAAGATTAGTTATCTGAAGGCTCCTCCTATCATGTTTCCTTCAGTAGATCAAAATAAACCTGCTTCTCAGCAAGCTTCATTCCCTCCTGTTAAAATTCAGCCAACTCTGCCTATTAGTACTACCACAACCAATCAAGCCCCTATTACTAACCAAAGTAATCAGATCTCTATGACTCAAAGCTCCAATGTCAGAATGAACATGGGAAATAACCATGTTGCCAACCAATTCCAAAGAAGACCTATTAACCTAGAACTTTATAGGTAGCTCTTTTTTGATGGAATCCCAAGATACCCCAACCATGTTCCTACCAAATTGAGGGATAGACTTCACAAATTTGCTGGGAATAATGCAATCAGTGCAGAAGAGCACTTAAAATCTTTTGGTGACTTGATCAATGATTATGAAATTGTAGATGAAGATATCATCATGAAATTGTTTGTACAGTCTCTAGTAGATGATGCAAGGGACTGGTATAGAGGTCTCCTTGTGAACAACATTGGGTCTTGGGAAGATTTTAAAAATTGCTTTCAAGAACAATATGGTGATAAGACAAATGTGATTTTTATGCTCAATGAGTTCAACAATATTAGAAAATCTAATAATGAAATTGTTATAGATTTCAATGCTAGATTCCAGAAAGCAATGCATAGGCTCTATCAAGTAATGAGGTTAGATGATAACATGTGTCTAAATACTTATTACAATGCTTTTGATTCTAAGATGGCCCATATTCCAAGGGATAAAAATCCTCATAGCTTGATAGATGCATTTAGAATTATCATCAATGTGGAGAGTAATAGGAAAGCATCTGGGAAAGTAGGGAGGAGGACTGATGGTAGGTTGTGGCAAGAATCAAAATAGCAACCCAATAAAGTTGCTAAAGAAGAGGACAAAATAGAGAAGTTAGTGACTGCCATGAAGGATTTTACTGCCAAGGTGAGTAAAAATGATAAACCTCATTACAACTGGCAAGACAGACCTCCTAGGTTGCATGACATGCCTTACAACACTACTTGGAAGGATGGTAAGCCTCAAAATGAGAAGCCAAAAAATACTCAGATCCAAGACACCCCTGATCCTTTAAGAGGAGGAAATGTTCATAACATGGATAATACTCCTTGGTGTATGGCTTGTGATGGATCACATTCTCCTCATCAATGTGGTGTAGCTCAAGCCCTTGAAGAATCCATGAGACAAGAGGCTGAGCCTGATATAAATATGTTTGAAATTATCATAGAAAGTGATGATGAGTCTTTACAAAGTGAATTTAGTGAATGTGATGTGCTAGATAGTAAAAGATCTTACCAAAGATAGCTAACACTTGATTGGCATCCCACTTTGAATGTGGTAACAATTGAAGATGAAGAAGTAAAAAATCTCACTAAAGCTGCCATAGCCAAAGCCAAGCACAATTACAATTTGAGGAGTACCAAGAGTGATAGTGATCAAGGTGAACCTGGGTCCATGTTTATAAAAGAAGTATCCCAGAAGAAAGTAGCAAATAGTGCTACCCTACCTCAAGTTGGTCAAGAAAAGAAAAATCAAGTAAAAGAAGTACCCGAGGGTACAAATGATAAAGCTACTGGTGATATACAAGGAATTATTGCAATAGAGAAGGCAAGTCAGCCTAAGACAAAGAAAGTTAAGGCTAATACTGAGTTGACTAATAGTTATGCTTTTGATATGACTCAGGCCCTCACCCAGATGAAGGTCACAGTACCATTGATAGAATTATTGAAAATAAAGGAACATAGATAGGCTGCTCCATCTTTACTTTCTAAGATATCTGATAGTAGCTCAGCTTTGCCTTCAGGTTCAAGCAAGGATGTCATGAGCTGCAAACCCTAGAGGTATATGTTGGAACAACTATTACACAAGAACCCTCACAGGTTGATCCTTTCTATGCTACTTTGTTAGTAAATAACCAGTTAATTAAAAATTGTATGATAGATTCTGGTGCAGCTGCAAATGTAATGCCCTATGGTGTTATGAAAGAATTAGGATTGTCAGTGAGTACAGTGTATGGGAAATGTTATGCTATGGATAACAGAGAAGTGTTGGTAATAGGTACAATGAAAGATGTGGAAGTGAAGATAGCAACATTCCCTGAAGCAACATACAAAATGGATGTCATTGTAACAGACACCAAACCTCATTATGGCATGTTGTTATCTAAACAGTGGGTTGTAGCAGTGGGTGGAAATGTTCAGTCGGATCTGTCATATGCCACTATCCCAATTAATGGGAACCAAGTCAAATTGTATAGAGAACCATGTGCCCCTAGGGTAATTGAGAAAGTGGATCCTAGTATGCTCAACTAAATGATTGATGTGGATCTTGACAATTTTAGATTACAACCAATTTTACCTCAATTGAAGAATACTGACTCTATTGTGACTGAATTCGAATCTCAATAGTAGGGTTTGTGGCAAATGTATTTCAATGGAGCTTTCTCTAAAGAAGGATATAGAGCAGGAGTTCTCTTTGTATCCCCATCAGGTATAACTTTCAAGTATTCCTTCTTGTTAGCCTTTCAGTGTACAAATAATACTGCTGAATATGAAGCCTTACTATTAGGGCTTGAAGTTGCAAAAAGGCATGGGATTCAATTGTTGAGAGTGTTAGGAGATTTAGAATTGGTTGTTTCCCAAGTGAGATCCAAGTATGCATCTAAGAATGATAGATTGAAAAGATACAAGCATGCAGTATGGGATGTGATTGAGCATTTTAGTGCATTTTCTATAAATTGTATAGAAAGATCTAAGAATATCGTGGCAGATTTCTTAACAAATGTTCCATTAAAGAATTATGATGCAACACTAACTGGTATATCCACAGTTGAGATAAAAGCTAGGCCTATCATTCCTAACAATATATATAATTGACAAGTGTTTGCTGATGATGAAGATATTCTTAGGTTTATACAATGCATTGATGACTATGATGGACAAAAAATTGATTGCAATGCTTTGGTGGAAGTGGTTGACAACAGAGAAATTGTGTTTGGAAATGACCTAGTTCAGTTAGAAACTAATGAAATACCTAAAGGGTTGGTAGAGCTTGAAGGTATGTTCAGTTACAGTGACAGTCATATGCACCAGCAATCAACCACTAAGTTAGATGAGTTAGAGGAAGTAAACTTGGGGATAGAATCATCCCCTAAGTTAGTATATATTGGAAAAAATTTGCCTCCTCATGTCAGAGTAAATCTTATTAATTTATTAAATAAATACAAGCATGTATTTGCTTGGTCTTATGAGGATCTGAAGGTGTATAGACAGGATCTTTTTCAGCATGAAGTCCCTCTACTTCCAGATGCTAAGCCTTTTAGACAAAAACAAAGACCTATTAACCCCCTATTGGAGTCTAAAATGCAGCAAGAATTAACCAAGTTAAGGGAAGGGGGAATCATTAAGCCTATAAGGCACTCATCATGGGTCTCAAATTTGGTCCCGGTTAGGAAAAAGAATGGGGACATTAGACTCTGTGTGGACTTTAGGAACCTAAATGTTGCTTCCTTGAAAGATAATTATTCTTCTCCTAATATGGAAGCTATGTTGCAAAGGGTAACTGGTTGTGACCTATTGTCTATGATGGATGGGTTCTCAGGGTATAACCAGGTGTTAGTAAAGGAATCTAAACAATTCAAAATTGCTTTCACGACCCCTTGGGGAACATATGTGTATGTCAGAATGTCTTTTGGTTTGAAAAATGTTGGAGCTACTTTTTAGAGGGCCATGGATGTAGCTTTCAAGGAATTAATCAATATTATCATGGTAGTATATCAAGATGATTTGACATGCTTCTCCAAAAAGGCGGATGACCACTGTGGACACTTAGAATAGGTTTTCAATAAAGCTCTGGAATTTGGAGTATCCTTAAATCTTAAAAAGTGTCATTTTGTTGTTACTAAAGGGAGGCTTCTAGGGCATATTGTCTCCAAAGAAGGAGTAAGAATAGATCCTGAAAGGATTGAGGCTATAAACAATGTGCTTGAGCCAAAAAATGTTAAAGTTTTCCAATCTTTCTTGGGCAAAGTAAATTTTGTTAGAAGATTTATTGCAAATTTTGCAGAGATAGACAAGCCCATTGTTAAACTGCTTAAAAAGGATACAAAGTTTTGCTAGGATCAAGAAGCTTCTAAGGCTTTTGATGAGATCAAAAAGGCTATTCAAGAGGCACCAGTCTTGAAGTCCCCTGACTATAGTAAGCCTTTCTCTTTGTTTTCTTTTGCTTCATATCACACAATGGCTGCAGTTCTTTTACAAAAGGATAATGAAGGATATGAACATCCTATAGCTTTTTATAGCAAATCTTTACAGGCTGCAGAGTTAAAGTATGAAATTATGGAGAAACAAGCATATGCTTTGGTCAAGGTTGTTAAAGCTTTTAGGCCATATCTTGTAAATGCATGAGTAATTGCTTATGTCCCACATGTGGCTATCAAAGATATTTTATCCTAGTCCGAGGTCACAGGTAAAAGATGCAGATGGATAACCAGAATCTAGGAGTTTGATTTAGAGATTAAGATCACTAAATTAGTGAGAGGTTTAGGCCTTGCTAAGCTGATGGCTGAATCAAACCTTCTTGATGTTGAAGTGAATAATGTTGAAGTTAAGAATATTTTGGTCACTGGTATTGAGACACAGCCTTGGTACTCAAAGATAGTGCATTTTTTAAGGGATACAACATTTTTAGAAGGGATGACCTATAATTAGAGAAGAACTTTGAAATTGAAGTCTCAAAAGTATGTCCTTATTCAAGGTGACTTGTACTGGTGAAATAGAGATGGGGCATTGATGATGTGTTTGGATCAATCCCAGGCTAAGGGAGTGTTAACTGAAATGCATGATGGAGTGTGTGGAGGTCATTACTTTGCCAAGACTACAACTGGTAAGATAGTTCGGGCTGGATATTATTGGCCTACTTTGTTTAAAGATGCCCATGAACATGTCTGGAGGTGTGACCCATGCTAGAAGTTTTCATCAAAATTGAAGTATGAGGGAGCTTTACCCCTCAACCCAGTCATAGTGGAAGCCCCTTTTGTCCAATGAGGCATTGATTTTATTTGAGAAATTGTTGAGAAATAAGGAAGAGGTCATAGGTGGATCATAGTAGCCACTGATTATTTTACCAAGTAGATTGAAGCTATACCCACTAGAAGAGCCACAAGTAAGGTTGTTATTGACTTCTTGATGGATAATGTCATAACCAGGTTTGGTGTTCCTGTGAAATTAGTAATGGATAATGCCATGAGTTTCAAATCAGAAGAATTCATTGAATTTTGCACCAGTCATGGGATAATTATGTCATATTCTTTGCCATACCATCCTCAGGGTAATGGGAAAGCTGAATCAAGTAACGAAAGCCTCTTAAACATTATTAATAAAATCCTTGAGGAGAATAAAAGGTCTTGGGACCAAAAGTTAAAATTAGCTTTATGGGCTGATAGGGTTACTGTTAAGAGAGCGATTGGTGTCTCACCTTTTGAGTTGGTCTATGGTATGCAATCTAGGGTGCTAGTCAATAATCTTCTTCCAGTGTATAAGTTCCTACAAGCTAAATACATGGAGTTATCTGAACCTATGGAAGATATAATGATTCAATTGGTGGAAGTAGAATAATTTTAAGATTTAATTGCAGTCCAAATATTTGTTTGATAAAAGGACCACATTGAGGAAGTTTTAGATAGGTGATATGGTCCTTCAATGGAATGCAAGAGGGCAAGACAAAGGGAAACATAAAAAAATTGAGTCATTATGGATAGGCCCCTCTGTTGTTTATGATCTTAATGGAAAGGATTCATATTTTTTGCAAAATATGAATGGTGAGGTACAAGAATTTCCAGTGCATGGACAATTCTTGAAACATTACTTCTCTTAATGTCCATGCACAGTAGGTCCTTGTCTGTACATATTTAGGTTTGCTTTTGTTGTTGTTTTTTGGGCTTGTGTTTGGTCTATTTCTCCAGAGAGTTTCTGAATTCTTGTGTTGATCTTGTGATCAACCATCCCTAGTCAAAGCCACTGTTATCACTATTTAAAAAATAGATATTGTTGTTCCATAATTGGCTAAAAGTCTGCTAAAAATTTGAGTCTGGTATGGCCTTGTTGCCTCTGATTGTTTTGGGTCAGAAGAGGGTATAAGGTTTTTGAGTTCTAACCCTTCCTATGTTTGAAAAAACCCTAATGTTCTAAATCCGCATTACTTTTGTCACTTAAAAAAGGGTTGGTCTATCATGAAAAGTGTCCCCCCTTCTTTTTTCTCCCTAGGTGGGTCTAGCAACACTTTATTTTCTCTAAGCCTATCCTAAAGTTCTTAAATTTTAATCGGGCTTCCTAACCATCACGCAGGTTCTTTTTTTTAATCTAACAAGGCCCGTGAATTCACAGTTCAAAGGCACCCGTGAGTTACCGTTCACAAAATGGTGAAAGACAGAAGTGGATCCGGCATCCAAGTTTTAACTAAGGTAAAGACCGATCAAGTTCCTTTTGATCGGACAGCTCACGCTATTTCGCAAGATAAAGGTACATGGATTTTAGGCTTCGCAAAATGGCAAAAAGGAAAATTGATCCACGAGGTAGTAAGGATTGAAGGTAAAGGCCGATCACATTCCTTTTGATCGGATGGTCGATGCTATTTCACAACCCTAAGGTGACCGAGAGTTCACCTTCATGAAATAGCGAAGTGACATGGCAGCCACTTGGTCAGTGTCGTGGCAGAACAGATGGATCAGACTGCTGATGAAAAGGCGACTTGTCATATGCACATGGTAGTCCTGAAGTGGACCTCGTGGAAGTTTTTGTACAATAAATGATTGACACGTCGGTTTCCTTTACCAGTCGATGGCTAGGTTGGATAGTGCAGAGTCAAAGGGCTAGCTTTCTCTGGGTTATGTTTGTTAAAAGGTGGGTATCTCAAGGAGGATTCAATGGTGGGTGCCATTTCCCAGGCCGAAGATGCAGGGTAATTATTGTTTGCAAAACAACAAAAACTGCTAGCCTTAAATGCTTGGTATGCAGTTAGTGGGGTAAACCGCTAGTAACTGGATAGGATAAAGACCAATCAAGTTCTTTTTGATCGGACGACTCACACGGTTTCGCTGGATGAACGTGCATGACTCACACGGTTTCGCTGGATGAACGTGCATGATGTTTAGCATTCACATAATAGCGAAAGAGATCTGAGCCCATCACCGAATGAAAAGCAGTCAACAAAGTAAAGGTTGTGCAAATTTCACTTGATCTAACGGTCGGCGTATTTTTGCTCGATGAAGATGCATGGATTTTAGGCTTCGCGAAATGGTGAAACAACAAAGTGATAGAAACACTCAGACATTTTATGATCCATTGGAGCCAAAATTTTGAATTCATTTGTGAATTTAATTCTGATGGGATGGCTGAAGCATGCAGTGTTAATGTCATAGTTAAGAGCCTAATTACCATATATACGCTCACATCAATTGAATGTAGGTATCATTTTGAAGAGTTGTTGCAAAAAAGTTAGTGTAGAGCAGAGTTCTTCAAGCCAAAAATAGGTTTTCTTGTATTTTGCTTACCAGTTACTTGAAAAATTGATGAATTGTGGTTTTATTCTGTTAAAGAATTTATTTGATTAGTAATTGAAATACTTGCATATCATTGAGATGGGACCTAGAAGGGACTTCACAGGGAAGGTTAATTACCAGGAGAGGGAAATTTGTGATGACTTCCTAGAACAATTGTCTATGTCCACAAATGTAGTAGCTAAAGTTAAGGAATTAGTGCCCAAGGCTCCTCATTTGAGAATAGGAGAAGGATTATATGACAAGGGCAATTGGCTGAGAGATCCATAGATAGGGTTGTCTGGTTTAGGTCTATTCAAGGTTTGTTTTGTAATGAGACACTCCCCTATCCCAATGAATAGTATTTGGGAGTTGGATGTAGGTAAATTGGTGGTCCCTGGAGTTTTCATGGATGTGGATCTCCTTACTCAAATTGCACACAATTATAACCCTCTCACCAAAAGTGTTAGGGATGTAAATGGAAAAACCCTCATTGAAGTCAACGATGATGAATTCAGAAATGCATTTGGGCTTAGTGAGGTGTCCAATTATTTGGAGCATATTAATTTTGAATCATTTGCTCATGTCTACAGTGCACAGAGGAATCATCTTAGAAATGCGCCTCTTAAAGATTTTTTTGTCAAAATAGGAGGATTGACTATTGTAGGACCTAATACCATGGAGCCTTTCTCCCTAAATTTGTTCACTCTTAGAGCCAAATGATTATACTAGTCACTCTGCCAGATTTTTGGAGAAGATGCTGAAGTGAACATGCCAACCCATTACATGTTAATGATAGCACAAATTTTAAATCCCTCTCTGGCCATAACATTTGATTATGCCCCCTACATTGCTGATGCAATCCATGAAGGCTTGATAGGGATAAAGAATGGTAAGGTGGATGGGCCTTATGGATGGTACTCCCTTCTCATGCATTTTTTTCTATTCAAGGGTGGTGACTACTTTGCAAATGAAATGGATTTAGTGAAGGAAATGGATGGGGAGAAAATGCCAAATCAACTATGGAGCACAGTGTTGTCATGGGACAGCGAGGATGCTATCTACCTAAAGTTTGATTGATGCTTTGCATCTAAAATCAGAATTCTCTTATGCTTAGAGAATCCAAGGGTCCCTAAAGCTCTTTTGGAGTTTCTTAGGCCTAAGGAGTTCACTGAAGAAATTAAAATTGTCCACAATTGGGGTGACATATACTTGTAGCCTGTTTCCATAGCTTTCAGAGTGTACGGTTTCAGAGGCACTCCATTTTTGTTACCTCATCAGGTCCCTTTGAAAATAGGAATTGCAGAGGTCCTTAGGAAGATTGGGGGTGTACAAGAGGCAGAGCTATCCAATAGAGGAAAAGGGACCATTTTCCCAACAGTAACAATAGCACATAAATTTGTAATTACTAAGGGTGGGTGGAAGTGCTTTGAGGAGTTCTTTCAACCATACCAGTTGTCCACTGCAATGTCAAGGTTCTCTGACCCTGAAGATTTCTTTAATGGTATGTTTAGGAAAAGGGTAGTATGCAAAGGTAGACCTCACCAATTCCTATTCCTTGAAGACCTCATCAGAAATGAGTTTGATTTGGATGAGAAGGAGCTGAGGAAAGAGAAATGGGTGGCCTACAAGAAGGCTCTTGATTTTGTACACCAATTCAACAGAACCTATGACCCTTTATCTAGTTTTCACCCCTTTGAGGAAAAGGCAAAATTCCTAATTCTTTTCTTTGAGGATGTAATGAAAACATTAAAGGAGAAGAGGGAAACAGTGATTAAAAACAACCTTGAGAAGGCAAGACTAGTTCTAGCTAGGTTGGCATCTGTTAAAGAAATCCTTCCTGGTGATTATGTACTATGTAGAAAATCCAGATATAGTGTGTTGGTGCCAACAATAGGGGAGCCTTCTACTTCAACAGGGAAGAGGAAAATACAAGATGTCACTGACATTCAAGATTCCCCAAAAAGGCAAAGGGTGGGAAAGGAAGTGAAAACTAATGTGCCCCTGTATTCCCCATCTCAATCTCCCATTCATATAGGAGATGCACAAGTATTAGTTGAACAATTGTTGCAGTTAGGGAGTCTTAGGGAGATCGCCTATACATATGATGAAATAGAAAATGGAATGCCAAAGGAGCCAGAAGATGCTGAGATGAACATAACCACTAAAGAGTTCAAAGGCCAGGAACTGGATCCTGCTATTAAACAAGCCTGTGAGGAATTCTTGGCTGATAGTAACTTTGTTACTCAGGAGCTTTCATGCAATTTGTGTGGAAGCAGAATATTGATAAGTTCAATGTCAGATGTGAGAAGAGGAAGAATGAGTAGCCCCACAAGGATGCAGCTGTGGTGGAGGAAGAAATAAAACAAGAAATGGTCACTGAATTTAAGACCATCACTCCTAAGCAAGGAAGGGAAATGGTAGCAAAGGTTGGTGTTCTCATTCTCCCTGAATGGGATATAGCAGATGCCTTAGTTTTAGAGGTAGTCAGAAAAGAGACCAAGCCTATGGAAGGAGTAACCTTGAACAAGGATAATGATGCCTTGGTCATGTGGTCTTTGAAAAGAGATGAAAAGAAAAGGAGAAAGGATACCCCAGAGTCCAGCTACCTTAGAGGTATGATAGTAAAGAGGGTATAAAATACTGGAGTGGTGGAGGCTGCTAGCACAGTCTTGGAAACTGCAAAATTCAATTTTGCAGTGGTAGAGAAAGAAGCAAAGGAAAGGGAAAATCTCCAAACTAAGTTAGAGACAGTCTTAAAATCTTACAATGATGCCAAAGAAGAGATAATAAGTCGAGATAGCATTATTGCTAAATTGAAAGGCCAATTGGCAAGACAATACCATCAAGGTGAGTCCTCAACCTTAATGATTGCTTCTTCTCCTACAGAGCCTCCACCTACTAGCCCTATCATTGAATTCCCACCTTCTCCCGCACCTTCTGGTTCCCAATCAGCTGAGATCACTCAAAAGGAGTTGGAAAAGCTAAAACAAGCTCAAACCCTGTTTGCAAATAAGTATGAAGAGAGAGTGAGGGCCACAATTTTGAGTTTTGCTAACACTATAGGATCCTCATTAGTGTATAACAACATGAATAAAGTTTTGGATATGTGGAATGAGCTCAATGGATACAGGGCTATTCTAATGCCCATTTTGGACAGGTGGATGCCTAGGGAGGTGGACCTAGGCCTTATATGTGTATCCTATGATGAGACAGGGGTTGACCCCATTATCAAATCCACTTGTGACATGACAAAGGATCTAACAAAACTAGCAGAAGGAAGAGATAATGTAGAAAGGAAGATCAATTTGTATAAAAAAGAATACACTGAGCAAAAATTTGAATTATTTCTTGAGGATTTTGCCAGTCCAGCTCAATTGAAGGACAAACAAGTATGGCTTAATGAATTAGGAGCCAACCTATCATTAAGGGTAAAGGGAATCATTAACACGGATGATACTTCCCTATTTGTCAAAACAATTGAGGAAATAGAGAAAATAAAGTCACACTATGGCTTTCTAAACTCAAAAGTAAATAAAATGAGAAACTCTTGGAAGAAATTGGCCAAGATAAAAGGGAAGGTTATTAACTTCTCATGGCCTTCTGATGATGTGTACCAAGAGTGGACAAGAAAGTATGTGGTGCCAGATGCAGAGGTTCAAGAAGAAGCTACAAAGTGACAAAGTGCAAAAAGGGGCCGTTAGAAAATGAAAAGGACTTGTAACTTCTTGTTGAAACAAGAAGATTGTTGTAACAAAATTTTTGGAAAAGGTCCGAAGCTTGTATGCATACATACTATTATAAATGGATACCAGGACTAGTAAAAAAGGGATCACAAGAATTTTGTAAAGAAACTCTGCAGAAATATATCTGGGTTTTTTTCTAGTTATTACAGAGAATACTTCGAGTTATGTAAGATTTTTTCAAAAATGAATATCAATATACAGATCAGAAACTTTTGAGCCTAAACCTGTGTTGTCTTCTAGTGTGCTTTCAGTAATTTACTGGTTTCATTTGAGTGATCTAGGGTTATTCAACTGAAAATGGATTGTAATGCAATCTTTATGGATATGTTTCTTAGCTTTTCTCTTTAGGAGAGGAATTAAATACGCATGAAATATCTCTATCAGTAGGTTAATTTTTTTGAAGTTTTGAATTTGATAAACACTGTTTAGTTTAACAAGAAAGAACTCGTATATATGTCAGGCATGTATGGGGTTAGTAGAAGCCAAAGTGATGAGATGTATGGGGATGTTTAACTTTGAAATCCTTGCTTGATTTAGATGACTCTGTAGCCTGGATAAGGCACTGGTATCAGTTGTAGTTTTCTTTCTACATCTCTTAAGGATCAATACTGAAAAATGAGCATGAGTTTTCTTTGATTATTTCAGTTTATGTTGAGGCAATAAAAGTGGATCTCGTGTAAAAGTGTGAAATTATTCACAAAAGGTATACCTGCCTAAACTTTGGATAAGTTCAAAGTGTAGAAGGTTCTTGAAACGTTGTCATATGTTACTCTAAGGTTCTTTTTTCCTTGATCTCTTCATTTGTAGACAAAGTTATTCATTTTCTCATAGGGGATAGGAGGGAGTCAGAATTTGAGACTAACAAGATACTTTTTGCATTTTGACAGCTGCCTTAACCTGCAACTGGATGTCTTTTTCCACTTTAGAAGTTTTTCCTCCGAGTAGCTAAAGTCTTCTTCTTCACATGAAGAATATGCCTTTGTACTTATCAATCATCTCAAACAATTATGAATTTGAGGCATTTGGAAAGTATTGAGCAAAAATTTTCTCCTTGATGTCTTGTTCCTTTTCAATGGCAATGCGCCATTTATTGTCCGAAGAATCATACAAAGATTTAGAAGTAATTGATTTAATATTGGAAGGTGATTGATCATTATTACATAAATATTTAATAAGTTCTTGTTCAACATCCTCCTTTTCACTATCATTGAAATCATCAAAATATTCTTTTAAATTATCTATAACTTTCCTTCTAATATTCCTTATGGTCCTTTGACAATGTGTCATAGGTTGTAAGAGGAAATATCTATATTTATTGGTGCAGAGGTTGCTAGTACATTACCGGTTGACTTTGTCTTCTTGCTTGATTGCCTTGTCTTCTTCATTTCTACCTCCGGTTCAGTGCCTTCTGAATCTAGTGAGTTATTCCTCATTTTTCTCTTCCTTTTGAATACCTTTGGTGGAATAGCCTCTGGTTTCTTTTTAGCAGTTGACCTCTTGGTCACTTTAGGGTTGGCAGCAGATGTAACTGGTGTCGATGCTGATGGCACTGGTTTACTTTGTTTCTGCTTCAGTACCTCAATAGGTTTGATCCATTCTAAGTAAGTACTAGTCCTCTTCATCTTGGGATCCAGTGGTGAAGAACGTAGGGTAGAGGAATACCCTGTCAGTATATCATTTACCACTTCAAAGCCCATAGGATCAACTCCATCTTCTCTTGGCTCAACCGCTTCTATTATGCAATGATCTATTTTGATTGTGAAACAGATGTCATCTTCATATTTTTTAACTAGATCACCAAATATTCTCATTCTCTGGTTCATCTTTAGTCTGAACTCATCAAAATACATGTTCAGAGTCTCTAGATATGCAGTTCCCACTACTTGCAGACTCTCCTTTATTTGTTTGGAAACTAGTAGGTCACTCAACCATTGAACATCACCAACTCTAGGAAAATATCCTTGAAAATAGAAAAATAAACTGACAAGTAGTTGACCAAACATAAACCTCAGGGTTTTGTCTACTTTGATCAACTTTAGGTTCTCCATGAGTTGTTTATGCATGCAGGTACATAAGTCACATTCTGCATTCTCCTTGATCATCCTATAAGTAGCATGCACTACATCAGTAGGAACATAATTCATTCTGCTAGCATAGAATACTCTATACCCAATTACCATGCACGCATACTTCACCAAGTCATCTTTTATGGTGTTAATAGTCATTGCCCATTGGTCACTCACAGAACTGGTGAGCTGTCATTTTGGTTTTGGTGATCTTGCAAAGAATGAGGACTTCTCTAACATTGTAGAAACCAGTCACGACATGAATTGCCTTTGATGTAATATCATGGGTTTGCTCAAGGTACATCTTATCACCATGAACCCTACTTAGAATAATCCTAATGTGTTCTTCTGTAAAATCTTCAATAAAATATACTGCATTGTGTAGTTTCTTCTTCTTGATTATGTTGTATTTAGGTTTAATCTTCTTATCATCATCACAGAACATACTCAGCTAGGAGTGAATCACTAGAGACCATAGGTCATCTAGTTTGCAATCAATATATCTTGAAAAATCCCCTTTGACAATGACTCTGATGGGAATTTGAGATAGGGCATTATATTTCATCTTCTTTTTAAGAAACTCAAGTGATTCCTAAGGTTCAGTAGAACTAGAAGGGATTTTAGATGTAGAAGCCATATCTAGAAGATTCCAAATGACAAGAATGTTTCAATGAGAAATACCTTCACACTCCGAACTAGGGTTTTTTGATGTTGAAAACAACACACTTCTTAAGGAGATCACTTTATCGATCTGACTTCCACATTGATAGCTTGAAATGGTTGCAAAATCTTGTGCAAGATTTCTTTCTGAATTCTTTCGAATGCAAGATATATCGCTCTTGTTGCTCTACTCAAACTAGAAAGATTCTTCTTTGAAAATAGGTAAGTAAAAATGATGATGAAAGTCACTTTAAATAAGCTCCTACCTACCATAATAAATTCATCACAGTTAGGGCACAAACCCTAACTTTACCTTTTACCACTTCATTTCTTTTGTCGGTTGACAGGTAACCAATACCAATAAAGGCAATTTACCGATATACTCTGGGGGTTTGAAACATTGTTACCGATATGTTCCCCCTAAGATTTTTGAAGCTCAGTTTGCTTGTTCAGGGGTCTCCACACTGGGTACAGGAACTGGTACATCTTGTGGCTTCTCTTCAGATTTCTTTTTCCAAGTTTAATCCATATCTGCCTGAATGGTTTCAACATCAATCTTCCCTTCTGGGTCGACCGATATGTCTCTTGATGGATTCTTTCTTAGTCTGCATGCTCTGGAAGTGTGTCCTGGTTTGTTGCAATGATAGCATACCATTCCAAGTGTTCTCCATGGTCTGGTGTTCACATTTCCATTCTTCCTTCTGCATGTTGTAGCAGTGTGACCGCTACCATGATAGATCAAATAGGTTGCTCTCCAACTATTTTCTGCTCCATAACCATTTGACTAGTGGTCATAGGTTTTGTACCGGTTTGGGTTCCGGTTCATAGGAGGTTCTGGGGCAACTCCTTTAGATCTTGGTGTATAACTTCTAGAGTTGTTCCTAATTGACCTGCACTCAAAAGCTCTATGCCCAAACTTGTTGCATGCATAAAAGTGACCATTAAATCTACCAATTCTAGCCACATTTTTTTGTATGTAAGGAAAATTATTGTAAGCCTTTCTCCTACATACATTGGCAGTATGTCCTTCCTTATGACAGTTGAAGCATACAGGTTTAAACTTTGGCTTACCTATGTTCTTTCTGTTGTTCTTAGGTGTTGATTACTCCTTTGGTGCATCACTCTTGGCTCCAAAGGTTTCACCTTCCTCATATGCAGAGAAACCAAGTCTAGTGGTATCCTTTGATGGCTTCACTGTTTCCATCTTTTGTTCCAGTTTAGCAGCACTCTGGTTGAACTTTGCAAGTATCTCCTTTGACTCAATGAGTTCCTTGGAAAGAGCATCATTGGTTTTCATCAAGGTTTCATTCCTGAGAGATAGCAACATTTAGGTCTTCTTGTATTTCTTCTTTCTCTTCATTACCCTCTTGCAGATGAGCAGTGATGGTACCAATCTCTTGTTTTAACTTAGAGATCTCACACTTCTTGTCCTTCACTAAATCTTCAACTTTTCTTCTATTTTCTAGCTCCTAACTCATCTTGATAGTCGGTCCTTCCAACTCCCTCATTAGGTTAGTTTTGGATTCATTTAGTTTCTCCACTTCTCCAACTAGGGCCTCCATGTCTGCTTCATCAGAAGAGTTGTTTTCAGTAAATTCCATCAATTGCTCAACAAGTTATCTTCTCTTGGCTAAAGAGGCTTTATACTTGATTTTGAGTTCATCATAGGGTCTCTTAGACTCAGTAAGACAATGAGTGAGTTCCCTCATGTTGTATTCCCCCACATCTCCTTCCAAGTGGTTATACTTATAGAAAGGTTGGCTTTGATACCAATTGATGGATTGTAAGGACCCGCTTGTCCTAACCCTAGTTAAAACCAAACTTAAACTCACTGTTTTAATTAAAAATTAAATTAACCATTACTACACATGCAAAAGCAATGATTATCAACATGCAAGTAATAGATAAGTAACTGAACAACCATGCAACTCATAATAAAATGTAGAAATAAAATGTGCATGTGAAAAATAACAAACTAAAATTACGCATGAGGACCGAATAGAATGCAAACCATAATTAGTTAAGATGTCGAGTTATGTTTGTGCATGTATAGCATAAATCGTATGCATGAAATTATTACAAATTAAATTAACATGCAAAAACTCATAATTAAATAATCTACTAGATAATTAAATATGACCATGCATGCATGCGTAAATGAAAACTAATCTAAGAAAGTAAATCATGCATGTTAGTGGTTTAGTATGTTAGTAGTTTTTCTCTTCTTTTCTTTGTTAGTTACATTCCATGGTGACTTCCTATCGCTTTACATCAGGTTACCTTATAGATCCTTTTTCATAACTTCTACATGCAACCATTCTGGTCTTTTCACTGAGATAAAATATACATCATATGATTATTACATAAAATTTTATCTGAAATCTCTGACGTTCCTTGTCTCTAGATGTGTCACCTCTATTTGACCTGGATAACCTCCTCTTGCAAACCGGATGATAGACATATGACCTAGGCATTTTATCCACCCAACCAAATGAAACATAAGCTTCCCGGTGCTCTTGATAAGCTCCCATCCCTCATGACGGAGTATCCTAGCAAGCCGGTACCAACTGGTAGTAAAGGAATCCTGTGCAATCATGTAGAACTAACAACCCATCCTGGTTGATCTAACTACATGTGTTATGGCAGGGAGATAAATAAATAAATAAATATGATGGCCATCATTACCCTATTGGGGAGGTGAAGAAAATCACCCTTCCCTGGTTAACCCATAAACAAGCACTCTCGTTCCATAATCATCCCTCATAGACAGAAAAATAATTAACCCTCTACGGATTAATGTCAGAATAATATTATTATATGTTTTCTTTATAAATTTTAATAAATTTTCTCTTTATAATATAATTTCCTCAAATCAAATTAAATTTTAATATTTTCAATAATTCTAAATTAAGAATCTCTATTTAAGTTAATATAATTTTTAAAATTAATTCCTAATATATATATATATATATATATATATATATATATAAAATATTTTTATTGTTTTTTTTCTTTTCTTAAAATTCTTAAATCAATCTTGAAGTTAGAATTTACCACTATCAAGACTTTCCAAATATAGTCATAATGTTTCAGTTGTTTCTTAAAAACACAGATCCCAATTTCTCTGAAATTTTCACAGAACTTAGAAATCTTTGAAACACAAAAACCTAGTAAATTTCCTAAAACCCTAGTTTCTATGTTTTAAGATACATGGAGTAGAAGGCGTTGACAATACAACTGGCACATCAAACAAACTACCATTAAATCCACAATATCCAATTACTCTTAGCAACAAAACAATACCAGTAAATCGATTTCATAGATAGAAGTCTTGTGGTAAAGAAGAGATTAAAAACCTACCTCTAACAAATTTATTCCCTGTACTTAAATTTTTAATCAGAAATTATGACAAAAGGGACAATTTTTAAAGGAAAAGATCAAATTAAGACTCAAATAAAATATGTAAAATAAATAAACATGGCTATGAGAAAGAAGAATCCCAGACATTTCCCAAATTTCAGACAATCTCTTCAATCTACCTTGTTGACTTCATAGCAATCACACGAATCAAGAAGCTCAAAAAGAATTGGAATGATCAAATAAGAGATTTATCCCTATATTTATAAATATTAAATTCTCTAAAAATAAAATTTAACTAATTGCATGATTAAGTTCTAAAAATAAAACCAAATTTTTAAGTATAAAAGGCATGATTAGAACTCACAAAATAATTCTTAAATTAAATCACAAATTTGTTAGCATGATTTTAAAGATTTAGTTTTAAAGAAAATAATCTACTAATTTAATTATTTAGTTTTCATCATGCCTTGCATGTCGTCTATATTTTTAGCACATAATTTTCCCTAAATTTAGTATCTTACTATTTACTCATGCATTGTATCTTGCATGTCGAAAATATAATTTATAATCTTGATTACACATATATATTTAAATTATTTTATTAATTAATATTTTAATAAATTCCTTGAATTAATCCTTTTTTTTTTCTAAAATTTGTCCTCTAATTATTTACAAGATGTTATCTCTTTAAATAGCTTTTATTTATTTTATAATTTAATTATCAAATAACTTATATTATTTTTAATTACTCACTTTTAAATAATTATATTATAATTAATTTCTAGCTTGATTGTAATATTAAATACTTGTATATTTAATAATTTATCCTTATTATTATTTTATTTTTATTTTAATAATATTATTTTATCATTTTATATTAAACTCCCTAATTTAATTTACTAATTGCTTATCTAATTGGGTACTTTGCACAAGGTTCCAATACTTAGGTTGCTACTGGCGAGCTAGAAAAACCCCTCCTCGGTCATATGTCTGCCTTCGACGATTAACCTGCAACTTACTCCAACTCAACAAAAGGTCATTAGGTCATGATAATAAAATGCATTATTCATATTATCAGGTTTAAAATCTAACTAAAGCATTAATATCATTAATGATCATAATTGAAAATAATAATTCATCATCATTAAATAACGATATTATAAAATAACTGACCATCATTAATGTCATTAAACCACAAAATACCATCTATTATCATTAAAAAGCTAATCAAATAATTAGGTGCAAAATGTAAACAATATAAGTATCTGGCATAGTAAAGTAAATCTAACTAGGGTCTAAGTCGGGTCATGACATCCTTCCCCACCGGGAAGAGACATCGCCCCGATGTCATAATACACATCTGAAAAATACATCTCTCTAGTAAGGTCACAATGTGCTACCAATAATCATCTATACACTAATATTTTAAGAAAGATATGCAAAATAAATGTTATTTATAGAGAATGAGTATCATATATCACCCTTAAACTCATAACTATATCATCCTTCATCCAATTAGATTTCATTAATCAATTCATACTTATTTATAATTTAAGAAACTTCATATTTTCTATCTATATGAGGTTATGCCCAAACTGATTGAAAATATTATGTTAACTTTATAGGTTAGAAGATGATCACAAAATGATAGTCTAAGGCTATGATTGCCTACACATCAAAAACATTAGTTAAGAGCTAATTATTAACAAGTTACAATCAAACTATGCCTTCATTTTTTTTTAACAATTTCATCTTTCTAACTGTCCTAGGTGACCTAGGCATCCTGCCCATCTCATCACCGTTAATTATGCAACCTAGGCATTACGCCCATTCCATCACATTTTATTATCATGTGACCTATCCCGTCACATTCCATATTAAATTTCCAATATATCTCAAAGTTTAACATTTACACAAAACAAGGATGTCCACTTACTTTGTTCTATGTCATTTATGTAGGTGGTAATATTCTCAATATCCAACAAGCCAAGCTATATCAGGATTCCTTACAAGGCTTAATTTCAATCCTCTTATTTCTAAAATTCTAGAATTTGAATAAATTCAATATGATAATTCAAGTGAAACTATGTACTCACTTCATTACACAAGAAGTCATATGAGGGAAAACTCTACCATGTCTACATATAATCTCTCTTAATTGCAAAAAGTATAAGGTATAATACATGATATTAGTTATAATGTTTCTCATAACAAATTCAGCAAATAGGTCATGATACATGACCTTAATTACTTTGACTCAAAGAGAATGTTTTCCTTTAGCTAATGTTCCAATACATGATCAACATATCATAATTGAATACACTAGGCCAAAGTATCTTATGAGAAGGAATTTTATCTTTATTACTTATGTAAAGTAGGAACATCACAACCATAATTCACAAATATGAGAAATTGACTCTCTATATTGTCCTAAGGTAATAAATATCCCAAGAAGAAAAATAATTTAGCAATGAAATTTGTTAACCATTTAATCTTAGAAAGATACCTTATGTATCTTTTTAAATACTTACTATTTTTTTCTAATTTTGAAAATATTTCAATGAGATACCTCACGTACCTAGCGAATAGAGCAATATTTAATAATTCAGTCTTCTAGTGCACAAGGTCCATCTCGGATTTATTTCACCCTTTAGTCCAACTCTTATGCTTTAAAGTTTATATTACTCCATATAAGATATTGATAAACAACCATTAAACACGAAGTATGGAAGGACATTCAAGTCCATTCCAGGGTATCATCCCTTATACTAACTAAGGTTCAATACTCATTCAAATTTGGCACATTCTCTACTATTTACTCCCTTAAACAACCTATCTATAAACATTTGAACATGATATCGAAATCACACTAGAGGACTTGTAAAATAAACACAAATCTAGTCACCACAAGAAGGTAAAAGAAATCTCAAATGGAAAGTAACAAAATTCCTTCATTAAATCATAAAAAGAAAAATCAAAAAGCGTGTTAAAGAATCATGAGAAGAATAAGGAATAAATCTTTGGTGATTAGTTTCTAAAAATTTACAAACAATCCTTACAATAATTCAAAATTATCAATCAATAATAAAATAAGCTTCAAGCATAATAACCAATTTCACATAAACTGTGTGGCTAATTCTAGCCACTTTGAGGGAGTAAAAGCTACACAACACCTTGCATCCAAGGTGTGTTAGAGAACATGACCAACAATTAAGTCATATTGCTCATGCATCTATTAATCATTCTAGGATTTAGAGGTAATCACATCCTTTGAATAGCCTTAGTGCATTCTATATAAGAATCATTCAATCATGCACCCTTAACCTTGATACACCTGTCAATTTTCATTTACTATCCTTTACAATTTCATGCAAAATATACATTATTACTTAAAGTCACACATATGTACTAATCAATACAAATTTATTTCCATATCAAATAGTCAAGGAATGTATGTGAAAGAAAATAATATCTAGCATTTCTTATACTTAGTAATTTCATTACTCTTATATGATTTCTAGTAGTTTCAAAAACAATTCCCTCTACTCTTCAAAGATGACATGCACAATATATATTGATTTTCATAATGAGATTAGCAATATCATGCTTCTGGATGAGACCAAAAATTGAGAACCTAAGGCTTCTATGCTTTTTTTTTTTTTTTTAAAGAATCAATACTAAGGTACCAATACTTCATTTTGAAATTTAAGTAAAGACCCATGTCTCTTAACCACTAACCACTAATTAAATTTAGTAGGGTATTTCATATTATTATTGTAAAAGATTATAGTAAGGCTAAGTAGAGAATGTGTTGTTACTCAATGACTATACAATTTCTTTCTAAAGAATATGTTTATTTAGGAATGCTATGAGAGATAATAAAAAAGAATTAATAATAATCTAGGTGATTTATTTACTGATTACAAAAGTGTTTATTCAAGCACTAATGTGGAACTAAAAGGGGTCATGCTCTCCCTTGCATTTATACAAAAATAATCTAATCATCTTATTTCATACAAGGTGTTATCTAATGCATCACTCAATACAAACATTATCCATGATCATGTTATGCATTCAGGTGTTACACATGATCATCAAGGGTGATCATCAATCACATATATAAAGTACTAATTTACCTTTTTCTATACCTAAAAAGCATCTATTTATGCTTAACTACACTTATAAAAAAAATAAGTTTTTTTTTTTTAAATAATCTCTTTCTTAATTTTTTTAGAAGTACACTTTATGTATATTTTCGTTTCTCATTTTCTATAATATTTTGGTTATATATATACTAGAAACTTAATAAAGTAATTATATATGTAACTATATATTAATCATAATATTATCTTACTGTTTTGATAAAATTTAATAGTTATGTATAAGATTGTGAAATAGTCTCGTTGGTCTAACTATTAACTCAATTGATAAGTACATACGTATAAATGCACCGAGACTAGAATATCTTGCAATCGACTATCACATCTCATAATAATAAACTAAAGGCCCTAGTGTGGAACCTAGAGCTCTGATACCAAAATGTAAGGACCCGCTTGTCCTAACCCTAGTTAAACCAAACTTAAACTCACTGTTTTAATTAAAAATTAAATTAACCATTATTGCACATGCAAAAGCAATGATTATCAACATGCAAGTAATAGATAAGTAACTGAACAACCATGCAACTCATAAATAAAATGTAGAAATAAAATGTGCATGCGAAAAATAACAAACTAAAATTACGCATGAGGACCAAATAGAATGCAAACCATAATTAGTTAAGATGTTGAGCTATGTTTGAGCATGTGTAGCGTAAATTGTATGCATGAAATTATTACAAATTAAATTAACATGCAAAAACTCATAATTAAATAATCTACAAGATAATTAAATATGACCATGTATGCATGCGTAAATGAAAACTAATCTAAGAAAGTAAATCATGCATGTTAGTGGTTTAATATGTTAGTAGCTTTTTCTCTTCTTTTCTTTGTTAGTTACATTGCATGGCGACTTCCTGTCACTTTACATTAGGTTACCTTATAAATCCTTTTTCATAACTTCTACATGCAACCATTCTAGTCTTTTCACTGAGATAAAATATACATCATATGATTATTACATAAAATTTTATCTGAAATCTCTGACTTTCTTTGTCTCCGAATGTGTCACCTCCGTTTGACCTAGATAACCTCCTCTCACAAACCGGATGACAGACATATGACCCAGGCATTTTATCCGCCCAACCAAATGAAACATAAGCTTCCCGGTGCTCTTGATAAGCTCCCGTCCCTCACGATAGAGTATCCTAGCAAGCCGGTACCAACTAGTAGTAAAGGAATCCTGTGCAATCATGTAGAACTAACAACCCATCATGGTTGAACTAACTACATGTGTTATGGCAGAGATAAATAAATAAATAAATATGATGGCCATCATTACCCTATTGGGGAGGTGAAGAAAATCACCCTTCCCTAGTTAACCCATAAACAAGCACTCTCATTCCATAATCATCCCTCATAGACAGAAAAATAATTAACCCTCCGCGGATTAATGTTAGAATAATATTATTATATGTTTTATTTATAAATTTTCTCTTTATAATATAATTTCCTCAAATCAAATTAAATTTTAATATTTTCAATAATTCTAAATTAAGAATCTCTATTTAAGTTAATATAATATTTAAAATCAATTCCTAATATATATATATATATATATATATATATATATATATATATATATATATATATATATATATATATATATATATATATATATATATATATATATTATTGCTTTTATTCTTTTCTTAAAATTCTTAAGTCAATCTTCAAGTTAGAATTTACCACTATTAAGACTTTCCAAATACAGTCATAATGTTTCAGTTGTTTCTTACAAACCCAGATCTCGATTTCTTTGAAATTATTACAAAGCTTAGAAATCTTTGAAAATAAAAAACCCAGTAAATTTCCTAAAAACCCAGTTTCTATGTTTCAAGATACATGGAGTAGAAGGCGTTGACAACACAACTGACACATCAAACAAACTACCATTAAATCCACAATATCCAATTACTCTCAGCAACAAAATAATACCAGTCAATCGATTTTATAGATAGAAGTCTTGTGGTAAAGAAGAGATTAAAAACCTACCTTTGACAAATTTATTCCCTGTACTTAAATTTTTAATCAGAAATTATGACAACGTTTCCCAAATTTCAAACAATCTCTTCAATCTACCTTGTTGACTTCATAGCAATCACATGAATCAAGAAGCTCAAAAAGAATTGGAATGATCAAATAAGAAATTTATCCCTATATTTATAAATGTTAAATTCTCTAAAAATAAAATTTAACTGATTGCATGATTAAGTTCTAAAAATAAAACCAAATTTTTAATTATAAAATGCATGATTAGAACTCACAAAATAATTCTTAAATTAAATCACAAATTTGTTAGCATGATTTTAAAGATTTAGTTTTAAAGAAAATAATCTACTAATTTAATTATTTAGTTTTCATCATGCCTTGCATGTCGTCTATATTTTTAGCACATAATTTTCCCTAAATTTAGTATTTTACTATTTACTCATGCATTGTATCTTGCATGTCTAAAATATAATTTATAATCTTGATTATACATATATATTTAAATTATTTTATTAATTAATATTTTAATAAATTCCTTGAATTAATCCCCTTTTTTTTCTAAAATTAGTCCTCTAATTATTTACAAGATGTTATCTCTTTGTTACTCACTTTTAAATAATTATATTATAATTAATTTCTAGCTTGATTGTAATATTAAATAGTTGTATATTTAATAATTTGTCCTTATTATTATTTCATTGTTATTTTAATGATATTATTTTATCATTTTATATTAAACTCCCTAATTTAATTTACTAATTGCTTATCTAATTGGGTGCTTTGCATAAGGTTCCAATACTTAGGTTGCTACTGGCAAGCTAGAAAAACCCCTCCTCGGTCATATGTCTGCCTTCGACGATTAACCTGCAACTTACTCCAACTCAACAAAAAGTCATCAAATCACGATAATAAAATGCATTATTCATATTATCAGGTTTAAAATCTAACTAAAGCATTAATATCATTAATGATCATAATTGAAAATAATAATTCATCATCATTAAATAATGATATTATAAAATAACTGACCATCATTAATGTCATTAAACCACAAAATACCATCTAACATCATTAAAAAGCTAATCAAATAATTACATGCAAAATGTAAACAATATAAATATTTGGCATAGTAAAGTAAATCTAACTAGGGTCTAACTAGGGTCCAAGTGGTTAGACTTATAGAAAGGTTGGCTTTAATACCAATTGATGGATACTAAGAGGGGGGGTGAATTAGTATGCCTAAAAACCTAATCAAATTCTTAAACAATTTTCCAACAGACCGGTGTAGTAGTTTAAACAAAAACCATTTAAGCATAAACAAGACAAATAGCAAATAAAGCATTCACCCACAGAAGCACAATCACCATAACACAAGATATTTTAACGTGGAAACCCAAATGGGAAAAACCACAATGAGTAAAACTCACAAGTCAACTATCTGTAGAATAGTAACCAGACCGGTTAAGGTTAGACCAGTTAAGGCCTTACAATGTTCTTCACCAGAACAGATCCTGTTAGGAATCCAAATCTCTCTAAGGAGATAAGTCTTGTTGAAGACTACCCTGTTAAAGGATTTCAGATCCACAACTATGAACCACCATGTTAGAGGATTTACAATGGGCTTGGCTGGGCCTACCCGGTTAAGGGTTTCAGACTTGTCGAAGAGATTAGTAATCAACAAGTGAATGATCTAGAAAGTAGCACAGAATGCTTGATTAGATCCTTGATAGTTGTTTGTTAATGCATTGCAACATTACTTCAATCTTCTAACCTTTGCACGCACAATCTTTATGGTGAGATACCTTTTTCGCATAGACCTAATAATCTCTACAATACTCGCACACATTTCTCTCTCAAAACCCTAGACATGATGTCCTCATATAGGAATCTAATTTCATGTCGGTCCTATAAGATTAGACCACAATTTCCTAGGTACAGTGCATCTAGACACATTTGGTAACATGACACAGAATCACCACTAAATTGTCAGTGGATGATAAATTATCACACTTTACAATTATACCGGTTTAACACAGTATACTGAATGCCGATAAACAAAGACTGGTAAACTAGAACATAGTGTTCCGATAAAAAATTAACTGCTGTTAGGGGTCCTCGTACCACTTGGTGTCTTCATACCACTTGAGGTCTTCATACTGCTTGAGATCTTCATACCACTTGAGATCTTCATACTGCTTGAGGTCTTCAGTCATGCTTTGACCGATAAGCATCTTCTGCAAAACATCGATAGTCTTCTACAAACAAAGACTATACATTTAATGGCATATAGTACCGGTGTGAACAACACAACAGATAATACGGGTTGAGAATAACTCATAAATAAAATTAGTGTGTGTCCATCAATGAAAATCACAACTAAACATCATCAAAATACCAACAGATGTATCTTTCCTGAAACTAGACATTTTGATCAGGTCTTATAGAGGATATATCGTTCCTGAAACCAGACGTTTTGATCATCTTTGTCTTATACAAGAGATGTTATTCTTGAAACCAGACTTGATCTCAAATCCAATCAATCTTATCAATCCATTTCATCTAATTGATTCTCTCATGTCTTATACAAGATGTATCTTTCCTAAAACTAGACGTTTTGATCAGGTCTTATAGAGGATATATCATTCCTGAAACCAGACGCTTTGATCATATTTGTCTTATACAAGAGGTGTCATTCCTGAAAATAGACTTGACCTCAATCTTATCAATCTGATCCATAAGATCAATCACTTCCAACCATCATATGCATATCACCTTCTAAACATATAGTATCATTACAATCATCATATAAGCATGTAAACAAAAAACAAAAAAACACACACACATAACATCATCTGCATCATCATCTACAAAATTCATATAGATTAAAAGCATATCATATATCTCATCAAAATCAAAATAGCTACATCCATATCATATCATCAAGCACATGTGTGACCACATGTTGATCCAAAGGAAAATCAATGATACAATTCAGAACCAATCACCAGTCAGAACAAATAAATGTCTAAAGTCCTTATCAATCAATCACTCAATCCAAGTTCAATATCACAAATCAATCAATTCCAAGTTCCATATCAAAATCTATGACCCAAGTTCCATATCAAAAATTAGTTCATCAGAATACAAAATCAATCAAGGACCCATATCGCAAGCATCAAATCAAGATTCATAACGCAAGCATCAAATCAAGACTCATATCAAAAATCAAGACCCATATCGAGAAAGCAATCAAAGACCCATATCGCAAGCATCAAATCAGACCCATATTGAGAAAGAAAATCAAGACTCATAACACAAGCATCAAATCAGGACTCATAACGCAAGCAACATCAGGACCCATATCGAAAGCATCAATTCAAGAATCATATCGGAAATCAAGAATCAAGACTCATATTGGACATTAAATCAAAAGGAAAACATCAAAGATCCACATCAAACTCCAAATCAGGATCCACATCAAAAATTAATCAACTTGGCACTCCATATCGACAATAATTCATATTGACAGTAGAAGACTCAGATCATCCTTCACTAGCATATCAGAAATCAAACATCATCACAAAGAAGGACTCATATTGGCTCAGTAACCATAACAGGACAGTTAATAGACACATATCGACATCTATGACATCTATCTAATCTATTCAACTCACGACAATTTTTTCATCATCCCTTTTTCATCAACTTTGGACCTTACACGCTAAACCAGGGCTCCTAAGCGCTAAGTTTCTACTCATGCGCTATTTTTTTTATCAATGCGCTAGAAATCACACTCTACCTGCTAAATCCCCCCACGTGCTAACTAGTACTTCCTAAGTGCTACCCTATCAACCCTATGCACTAACCTACCCAACGCGCTACCTAAACTACCCCATGTGCCTTTCTGCTAACTCTATGTACTAGAACTCTCTACGTGCTAACCTAGCCTCCTTGCGCGCTAGCAAATGCTACTCAGATGCTAACCTACCTAGGTTAACCCTATGCACTAACATGTCTATTGTATGCATTGCGTGACCTAACCTACGCACTAACTTGAAAAATTTTGACCAAAAAACTGAAAAATGTGATCAAAATGAACAAAATCAATAAAAAACGAGGAGAGATTTTGACCATTTACTAGTGCGCCATAGGCGGCAGGTCTCCAGTGTCGTCTAATGCACTCAAATTGGTGTGAGGAGTATGGAATCAACATCGTCGTTAGAGCTCCAAATGTCACAATCACAAAGAGGCAAGTGTGCAAATGATATTTTTACAATCACTTTTTACCTTTTTATATGGTAAAATCAACAAGGTTAATAAGTGGGGCATGTATTTTCCTCACTTTTTCATTTTTAACCTTATCAACATCATTTTTGGGAGATGAATAAATAATGTGCATTCAACACAGTTAAAATTTTCAAAATGCAATTAATCCAAAAATGCTCAACAACTTGACAATTTTTCACTAAAATCTTGATTCATGTCCTGAGGGGGCATCATCAATATCGTTCATCAAATCTAGTACATCATATTGACATTTCAACACACAACATCATATCGATCAAATTTTGACAGCATATCTGGCAAATTTTCTTTGAATCAACATGTGCACACACGTCACTTCAAAGAGGGGAAAAATGTAGACATATAAATTTGACCACTTTCCTAAATGAATATTTAATATTCATTTTAAACCCATTCTTCCTATTAATTAAATTCTATTTAATTAATTTCTTTATATTCATCTATTTGATTAAATAAATTACTCAATTTATTTAATTAAGTTCACCTAAGTCTTTTTTAGCCTTTTATTAAATAAATCACTTTTTTAAATTAATTCCCCTTTCTCCCTTTTTAATTAAATTTACATTTGATTAAATTGATCCTTGCAAATAAATAAATCTAATTTATTTATTTAAACCCTCCACTTGCATTTTCTTACATCTTCCACTTGCCTCCTTAACCCCCTTCTAGATTCTTCTAATCCCTTCCAATTTAGCCTAATTCATCTCCTAATTATTGTCACGTTCCTAAGAAAAGGGAAGTCACTTCTCAAAGCCTCCAAAGTCTTTGAAATGCATTAAAGACTTTATGTCTTCAATAAGTTAACCCTCAAAGTCTTCCTAACCATTAATGGTTAACTCAACCTTCTTGCATGGTTAGAGACTTTCTCTCTAACTTAACCCTCATCCAACCCAAGGGTCTCATCAAGCATTCATGGCTTTAACCTTGGTTATCCTATTAACCCTTGCACAATAGTTTACCCCTTGGGTAAAAGCTTTATCCAATGGATAACCCTAGCCTAACCTTAACCCTTACCTCCTAGGGTAACCTTCATGTCTTCTCAAGCATTTAATGCTTCTTTAATCTCCTCTCAAGCAACCTCTTGTTGACAATTTTCACCATTTCATTGGCGAGAATTGTAAACATGGATTGATTAACTTTCAATCCTAGCCCTTGTTGAGATTATTCAATCTCAACCCTCCATTCCTTCTTCAAAATATTGAAGTCTTTGTGTATCAAACTTATAGTCATTTTGCTAGTGATATAGAAGTCTTTGTGTATCAAACTTATAGTCATTTTGCTAGTGATATAGAAGTCTTTGTGTATCAAAATTATAGTAATTTTTCTAGTGATATATAATTCTTTGTGTATCAAACTTATAGTCATTTTGCTAGTGATATAGAAGTCTTTGTGTGTCAGATTTATAGTCATTTTGCTAGTGATATAGAAGTTTCATGCATTAAACTTATAGTCTAATTCACTAAGAATTTTAGCTTCTCTTTGATAAATCATCTTAATAAGAATTTAGAAGCATTCTAATATCATAGAATATCCATGTTAGACTAGTATATCATTGCTAGGATAATTAGTTAATCTTATCATCATCTTTATGCTAGCTTAATCATCATAGATTCAATATCATACATATCTAGGAATGCATTCATGCTTAATAATCAAATTGTTGGCATTATACACTTAGATGAGAATGATGGATGTTGTCATTGATGGCAACAAGGTTCCATAGGTTCAACCGGAAATAGACTTCACCTACTGGCACCGGCAGATACAACAAGGTTTATTCACACTGGCATCCAATTTACACCGGCATAAGATTATAGTGGCATTCCAAGCTGACTTGGCAATAGTATTGTTTATGCATTTTTAATTGTAATATAAATTATAATTGTATGGCCAACATGTTGTATTGTAAAGACTCATATATTTATGAGTTCTTGTTGGTCATTTCGTATGTATGAAAGTGATGATATGAGATAGGATAGATATATGATAACGAATAGTTGTATATGCATTTTGATGTGTTTATTTTGGAGCGAATAAGAAGCAGAGTTGAACGAAGATTATTCTGTGTAAGAAGAATCATTTGAGAGAATACTCGCTAGGGTTTTTGGCAGAGGCAAAACCGGTATCAGACAAAGTATAACAGCGAACTCATCCAACATTTTGATGCAAGTTGTAAGAGTTCATTTTTATATTTACATCAGTGTTGTAGTCAGTGTGACTCCATTTTCATTGAGTAGTGAGCTCTAGCCAGTTATCCTTCTTGCATGTGCAGGCCCCTTATGTACTAAGTAATATTTATTCATATGGCCAATGAGTAAATATTGTGGGTCACAAATCCCACCGAGGTTTTTTCCTTACCGAGTTTCCTTGCTAAAATATTTTTGTTATGGTGTGCATTGATGTTGATTCCTTTGTTTCTCTCTACTACATTATTATTTGTTTACCAATATATTAATCTCTGTTACAGAATTGCAAATAAGTTTAAATCTTTCATAAACCGGTTTGACACTGATTCACCCCCCCTCCCAGTGTCTTTGGGATTAATCAATTATCTAACAATTGGTATCAGAGCTTGGTTCTCTATTTACAGAAGCCTAATAGATTGAGGAAGATTTTAAAACTGGTATCGATGGAAAGCTTGAGACAACAGTTCGAAGGGGATCTTGAAGATTTTGATGCAGAAAAATTAAAGAATATCAAACTGGAAGAAGAACTCAGATCTGCTCGATAATTCATCAAAGCACTTCAAGAAAACTTGGTCATGGCATAGAATAAGAGAAAAGAATTGCGTGAGTCATTGCAAAAACAAGATGATGAAGAAAAAGAAAATCTTAGAGATGTTCTAGAGAAACTGAGACAAGAGAATAGTAACATGAAGAATGAGATGCAAGACTTAACCATGAGACTATGTAAGGATATTGAAGATAGAAAGAAGAATCAGGAAGATTCGACCAGATGACTTAATGAAAGATCAAATGAATCTACAAGGCTTAGTTATGAAAAAGATATGCTTTAAACAAAGTTGATTCAGATGCAACATGACAAAGAGGAACTTATGAGACAAGTTATCACTCTGGAAAATGAGTTGGTCACTGCAAATGAATACAAACAAATTCAAAAAGAGCTCAGACAAGCTTGATGATATGCTGAAAAGTCAAAAACCTGATGGAGAAATAGTTGGACTTGGATTTGAACATGGAGAATGTTCTAGAAGTACAAATAATCATGATCATAGCAAACCGGTAAGGCAACCCAATGCTTATAAATTCAATGGAAAATATTTTAATTGCAATAAATTTGGTCATAGAGAAAATCAATGCAGATATATGAATAATCAGAATACAAACTCATTTTCCAGTCAATGTTCCAAATGCAATAAATATGGTCATCAATCAAATGATTGCAGAATGAATGTAAAATTCTATGCTTGTGGTAGATGTGGACATCTATCTAATCAATGTAGAACTCAAACCGGGCAATGTTATGGAAAAGCTATTCAAAGAAACAATGTAACTTGTTATGCATGCAACAAGATTAGGCATATTGCAAAATTTTGAAGAAGCAAGAATGTACCGACAAACAATAGAGGATCTAATGTCAAAGGAAAGGAAAAGCTGAATGAAATCAAGAAAGAATTCTCTAAACAATGGGTCAAGAAGACAAATCAAAGAAATGATGAATCTAGCTCTGCACCGACAGAACAAATCAATCCTGCACCAGCAGGAAATTCTTCATCTAACTAAGGAATAATCCTTATGGGTAAGGCAACTAATTGAAGATCATGAATTTTACCCTCATATGATGGTAAGAAGTCACAAGCCTTCTTTACCGTCACATATGTTGTGTTACAATGGAAATTCACTAAACCGGCGAAGCATTGAATGTGGTTGTTAAGTTAACTTTTTGGCTATAAAGTATTTAAATTTCTCATTTCGACTCACCAAGCATTCAAGTATTTGAAGAGCATAGAAGTAGAGCTCTGACATTCAAGAAGCGAAGTTGCAAGGAGTTTCTAGGGCATCCAAGGTTTTCACTAACATTTGATAGAAAAAGGTATTTATCTTGTGTCATGGCTTATTCATCTTCCATTCCTGAATTCATAGCAAACCCTACTATTGTGGAGAATATCAGACACCCTAGACCAATTTTTAAGATAATTCCTAAGATAGCTAAGTTGGACGACTCTATTGGAGCATTTTCAAAAATTCTGAAGGGAGTCGCATTTGCAAAAGACCCTAGGGCATACATTCACTATAATATTGAAAATTTAGGGTTTAAGGATATAAAGAACATGTTTATGGAAGTCATCACAAACAACCAAGGTGTAATAAAACTTGAATATAAGAATATGGAAGATTTAGGGTTGGTAATCCTTCATATGCCTGAATTCGAAGATGAAATTGTCCGATATGTTATAAGTAGAGTTCACGGTGAATTCTTATGGCTTGAATCCATCTTCAAAATCACCAAGGAAGCTATTAAAGTTGTTACAGGCTCACCCTCTACCGGGACAAGGCCTGAGAAGAAGAATAAAATTCCAAACAAAGATGTTATAAATCTAACCAGCACTACATCTGATAACAAATCACTTAGGGTAAGTGACATAACTGATGACAATGTTAAATATGCCATCATGGTTATTGGTTACAAGGTTGCACATACAAATAGGTTGAATTTTTTTTCCAGTCTATGCATTCACGATGCTTATGAAATGGTAAAGAACAATGCAATAATTGATCTTTGTGAATGGTTCAAAGATGAGTTGATAGATAACTTGGAAAAAATCAAGGGTGATAAAAAGGGAAAATTCAAATTTGTGAATTTACTTGTATGTTTGATGTTATATTTCTCAAAGGAGATTCCCAACATAGGTCATAGAGACTTTGCCTATGATATTTTTGTTGGTAAACAGATTAAGGAGGCAATTTCCAGCATGGGTTCAGAAGGAAACAAGTACGTAAAGGAATACTTCAAAAAATTTCAAGCAAGAATGAGGCAAAGGGAAAGAATCCCTTAGAGTATTGTTGATAAGTATGACAAATTGATATGTTTTGTTATAAAGAGAGATGAGAGATGGATGGAGGCAGTCAAACCTAGAACTATTTGGGTAATAAAAATGGGATATGAAGTGGACACCAACATTCTGGAAACTTATGCCAAGACACTTCTAGATGCTCCATCGGAACCTACTAAGAAGATCTTTGGCACTGCTGAAACCATAGATAAAGATGTCGCTATTCTGAAGAAAAGAAAGAAAAGGGATAAAACATTGAAAGATGTTGCAAAATTTGTTAAAGATGTTACCAAGGGATTATTGAAACTTGATCAATTGAGTGGTGTTGATGCAAGCATGAAAGAAAGGAATATTGACCAGCAACCAGTAACACATGTTTCCCCTATTGTTACCTCATCTGAGACTGATAGTGACATAGCTGCAAAATTTAAAAGGGTATATAGGAAGAAGAGAAAATCCTCTATCACCTAAGAAGACAAGGTCACTTAGAAAGAAAGAACAGGCTGTGAGAAAGCCTAGTGGTCCAAAGAAGAAGATTACACAGAAGCAACTGGCACCAAAGATGTCTAATGCACTTTCCTTGGAAGAGCTCATTAATGAAATAACTCAGGATGGTAATCTCAGCAATGTCAGTAAGTCTTATCATTATTTTAAAGATTCAGGTAAGGACACTATTGAAGAAAGCATAATCTTGTATTTAGATATATATAAGAAAGTTCTTATTGAAGTCATTGATGTTCTCCCCAATGACTTATATCTAAGACTTGAGGCAAAAGAATATCTATCATGGAATTGGACAAGAAATTAAAGGTTGAAGCATTGTTGGTTGTTTATCCAACTAAGTATAGACAAGAAATAGATAAATTGACAGCTGAAGCTAACATAACTATTTTTGTTAGTGGTCATCGGCAAGTAAGCCTCATGGCCGACAGGACAAAGGAAATCACAAATGAGACAACAGACAAATGGGATATTTTCTTTGTGGAGAAAGAGAAAAGAGAAGAAAAAGAAAGACAAAAAGTTGATAAATGTTTTACTAAGGTATATCAAAAAGGAGATAAAGGGAAGAATAAGGTTCGCAGTGTTCATGACTTAACAATAAAGGATAACTTATTACCACCGGCTCAGGACACCCCACCGGTAGCAACAGAGGTATAGGCAAAAGTGCAGAATCAGCCCGTAGTAAAGACATCAGAGGAAGAAAAAGGAATAGATGCAGTTGACCCCAAGTCAAAAATTCTATTCACAATGAAGGTTGACACTCAGGACATCAACATTATAATGGATAATACCTCTATTTCAGAAATTGTTATAGATAAAGAATTTTTTTAAGAGAAGAAATCAGAATCCATCTCTGACTCACCGGTCAAGGTAGTTGACACTTAGAAGGATGTTGAAATACTAGCAGATAAAGCACAAGAACAGACACCATCTAAACCGACAAAGGATAAGAATGAGAATAAGGAAGAGGAAGTGGTAGATGAACATAAAATAGAGGAAGGGACAAAGAAATCAGGAGAAGAAAAGAAAGATAATGCAGAACCTAGCACTTCTCCTAGTACTTCATCTTTGGATTTTAGACCAACAACTGTCACAGAAGTACTTTTGGATTCTATAAATAAAATAATAGAGTGTAATGCCTTAGCATTTAAGGCTATCGATGATTCTCTACCAATTTTGCAGATGATTGCACCAGAGTGCAAGGTAGATCATATTGTTGGCTCAATAGGCAAATTGGACACATTGTCTAAATTCATTTCTACTAACATTTAGACATTAGACAAAATAAATGAGGAGATTATTCAAGAAAACACTGATAAAGAAAAGGAGGTATTCTTTAGTAAAACAATAAAGGATTGTACTCAGCAGATTGATACACTTCTACCAGCATTGAATACTACCATTTTGGAGTATAAGAAATTATACCAGGAAGCATGCAAACCTCATCAACTAACATAAGATATTGATGAACAGATCATAAAAACTCAAAAGGAAATTGATGATATTGCAAATAACATAATTGGTTCTTCGGAACTAAAATCAGTCATAGAACATGAGATGGCTATACATGAGGAGAAAATTGAAAATATTTAAAAAGAAAAGGCAATATTGAAAATGAAAACCAGGGAGTTGAAGAATAAGCTTGGTCCAAGATTGGACAATCTAATCACTCACTGAAATGCACTATCAAAGGATATTATTCAAGGAGATAGATCACCGGAACAACAAATGCATTATCTTACCAGAATGATCAGGCAGACAGAAACATTAATCACCGACAGTATGAAGTTCACGCAGGGTCTGAACTTAGTTCTTGCAGATATTTTTCAAATTGTACATATCAGACTTCAAAGATCTAAGTAAACTTTTGGATTTTTAAATTTTTTGACATCCTTTGTCATTGATGTCAAATATGGAGTAGTATAATGATAAAAATGTACTGAGAAAGGTATGGAGAAAAGTGAACAAAAAAAGATGAACAGATCATTTTCTCAGGGGGAGCTCTCACAGTTTTGGATTCATAGTTTTGATTTTTCTCATGAGTGTTGCCATCAATGCCAAAGGGGGAGATTGTTGGCATTATACACTCAGATGAGAATGGTGGATGTTGTTATTGATGGAAACAAGGTTCCATTGGTTCAACTGGGAATAGACTTCACCTACCAACATTGGCAGATACAACAAGGCTTATTCACACCAGCATCCAATTTACACCAGCAGAAGATTATACCGGCATTCCAAGCCGATTTGGCAATAGTATTGTTTATGCAAAATGAATTGTAATGTAAATTATAATTGTATGGCCAACATGTTGTATTGTAAAGACTCATATATTTATGAGTTCTTGTAGGTCATTTGGCATGTATGAAAGTGATGATATGAGATAGGATAGAGATATGATAGTGAATAGTTGTATATGCATTTTGATGTGTTTATTTTGGAGCGAATAAGAAGCAGAGATGAGCGAATATTATTTTGTGTAAGCATAATCATTTGAGAGCATACCATTTAGGGTTTTTGGTAGAGGCAAAAGTAGTATCAAACAAAGCATAATAGCGAACTCATCCAGCATTTTGATGCAAGTTGTAAGAGTTCATTTTTGTGTTTACATTAGTGTTGTAGTCAATGTGACTCCATTTTTGTTGAGCAGTGAGCTCTAGGAAGTTGGCCTTCCTACATGTCATGTAGGCCCCTTATGTACTAAGTAATATTTATTCATATGGGCAATGAGTAAATATTGTGGGTCACAAATCCCATTGAGGTTTTCCCTTATGGGGTTTCCTCGCCAAAATATTTGTGTTATGGTGTGCATTGATGTTGATTCCTTTGTTTCTCTTTACTGCATTATTATTTGTTTACCGGTATATTAATCTTTGATACAAAATTGCAAATAAGTTAAATCTTTCATAAACCCGTCTAGCACTAATTCACCCCCTCCTCTCAGTGTCTTTGGGATTAATCAATTATCTAACACAAACATCACTAGTTCTTGGAGTTGTCATTCCTAAGTCACTTTTCTCAGTGATCTGAGAGAAAAGGCATTGACTTTAGGGATCATGTGAGATAGAGAACAATGGGACACCCCTTGGGAAGTTGAGCTATTTCAATATAGTTCCTATAACTTGCACGAAGAGTCTCATTGGCATGTAGGCCTTTTTGAGTCAGACTTTTATTCTTTTGTCACCCTCATTTCCTACACACAACTTTCAACACTCGTGACATTACAAAATACAATAGATATCCCAATAGGAATATGGCAAGGAAAGTGTATGAACTTAATATTTGGCAACAATCCTATCTTTTTAACTCTCAATCGACACTTGGGATTGATTTATACACTAAGCCTACTTCTACAAACTAAAAATAAAAGAAGATTTGATGAGATAATATGATTTTGAAAATTGGGTGCAAACCCCATGGCGAATACCTTTATCTGGGCAGAAGAGTCAACTTACAACATCTAACATTAAACCCAAATAGACTAACATATAACTAGTGAGTTCACACTATCAATGCATTATATTAATATCCTCATTTTTGGTTTCATTACAACCATTCTTGAGAATCCTACATGCACATAACACTATTTCTTTGTCCTATTAAAGCAATTTAATGTCTTCCTTGAAGAGAAGCAAAATAGGACAAACACCAGAAGTTGTTGGGATAAAACAAAGGATCATTGATCATTCATTTTATTAAATAGTGGTTTTATAAAAAGGATAGGACTGTAATAAAACACTTAAACCTGCTTGCATTCTAGTTACAAGACTATTTGAAACATCAAAATGACTACAAGCTAAAAATTAGAAATCTAACATACTCTAATTTCTGGAGTATACATGGAAGCCTTGCTTTCAGAATATTTTTCAAAAAATTAGATCAAAATATTCTTGAATGAGAAGAAAAGAACACTAAGTACACAAAGAAGAAAACCCTAAAAAAACCCTAAAGGATCCAAAAAATGAGACATGTCTTCTTCTTTGTTGATTTTTTTAAAATTTAAAATCTCTACTTTTCTCCTCAAGTCTACCTCTATTTTGCATCTTTGAATCTTCTGAAAAATCCTAGAAAATCTAGAAGATATCCTTATAGTCACACATCTCTTTCTCTTTAGGTCTGCAGGTAAAAAACTTGATTTAATCAGCTCACACATGTTGTGACCAAATACTTGTCACACTCAACATTTTGGCCCTTTGGATTCAACCAAAAATTCCCCCTTTTAGGTCTTTGTCTTCTTTGCCTGCAACCCACATCTTCTCTCTGATTGAAAATAGAAAACCTCTCTCTGCATTGGTGTCTGCCCTATCCCTTTCATAAATATTTTCATTTGAGTACAAACATATTTATGCTACCATCATTGATTCATTTCACTTATATAAAATGGTCCTCCTCCCATGTCAATCCTATACACACTTACTTAATCTTGCATAACCATGTAGCCTATGTATGCCTCATAAAGCAGTTTACTAGAAACATATCCTTTATGCCCTATAACAAACATTTAGACCATAACACCATTTTGTTTAATCTTGATTTATATTGCATACCCAATACCCATTTTGATACAACCACCCTATAATGATTGCTTTGCATTCTAATCCCTTTTTTACATCGCGGCTCATTGCACACTCTTTGCACCATTCTCAAATACTGTAAATTTTGCACATACAATCCAAGGGTATCAAGAAAAATTCTTGTGCTTTCAATCTTCCATTAATCCATAAGTAATGAAATGTATCATACAAATCTCGTGCTTGTGAAAAAGGCCTGCATTTAAATCTTCTTGATTGCTATTACCATTCACAGCTTATGTGCATGTTGTGCAATAGAGAGACCATAGGATTAGCTTCTATTTTGATATCTAAGAAATTTTATTGCTCTTGTGGTCATCTACAACAGTGTGAACAATAAGAAGGGCTAACACAAGGCCTAAAAAGCCTTCTCTCCTACCCCATTGCACTCTACACAATCTCAATCATCAACAAAACAATTGTATCTATGCACAGCTTAAATTAGGTACTATGGAGGTTGTGATCTGCAAATTTATTTATGGTCTTCTTATGAGATCATATGTAAGAGAAATTATGTAGTGTGTTTAGATCCTCCTCATGCCCATTCATGATGCCCCAACATTTATGTGTGAGAAGACCTTTTGGTAAAACCCCTCTTTCTTATGTTTGATGGTCATTACTATACCTAATTCCAATATTTTGGTGTGACCTTGACATGTCTCTCTAACACTGCTATTTTTGATGAGACTGCACCTTTTGGAATGACCCCCTTTCACCCTCTTCAAACCATTGTTGTCACATCAACATCATGTTTCAATGAGACATGGGAGATGTCTCACCAATAATTCCTTTTTGATGTGACACAGCCAAAAAGACAAGATTTCCATCATGTCGACCTCTATTGTCATGCCAATATGGTTATTCCTCTGAGCTTCTTCCATGTTCAATATGAACTAAGATCAAGCATCACAACACAAACCCTAAAACACATCCACACTTTGAAAATGACTTCATCTCTTCTTGTGCCCTAATTCTATACTTGGTGTTTCTTTCCTTCTATATTTTCCTCTATCTTTTTCCTCCTTGTGGGGTGGTAGGATATTACTACCCATGCATTGCTACCTCATAATGCATCCCGTGTAATGTCTTTTCTCTACCCAAGTTCACCTCATGGGGTGGTGGGGGATGGCCTCCCGTGAGTCTTAACCTACCCCGTCGTGCCATTTTTTTATCCAACCTCTCCTTGTAGGGTGGTGGGGGAGGCTAAGTCTGTTGGCATATGCACACTCCAATGAGACCTTGTATGTGATTGGAGGTTTTGTCATTGATGGCAACCTTACAATCCTATGGCACCGGCAATGCATTACACTGGCAAGACATTACACCAGCAAGATAGTTCACCGGCATCAATAGATCACACTCTACACTGACACTTAGACCACCAACACTGGCACAGAGAAAGGAAGCATACCCGCACAGAGGCCGACGGGATTTTTTTTAATTATATTTTGTTTATTATTGTAAAAAATTTGTAAGCCGACTTGGCAAGTTGTAAAATGACTCCTATATATAAGAGAGATCATTGTAGACATTTTGAAAAGGGAAGAAAGCGAAGAAAAAGCAGATATTAGGCAGACCTATTATGCGAAATATAGGTTAAAGGTTTTATGTAAAGAACAGAGCAGAAACCGGTACTAGATCAGGAATTATAGATTCTATTGTAAAGCAGTACAAGATATTGGATTTGTATAATCCACATTGTAAGTCAGTGAGACTTCCCATTGAGCAGTGAGCTCTAGGCAATTGGCCTTCCTACATGTGCAGGCCCCTTTTGTAAGTAATATTCTCTTATTGGCCAGTAAGTGAATATTGTGGGTCACAAATCCCACTGAGGTTTTTCCCACACCAGGTTTCCTCATTAAATCCTTGTGTCATGGTGTGCTTTCAATGTGGATGCTTTTAATTCTGTTTATTGCATTATTTCTTGCACACCAGTACACTGTTATAATATGTTCTACATGTTTTAAGTTAAGAAATTCTATACACTGGTTAGATACTAATTCACCCCCCCCCTCTCAGTATCTATGGGAATCCTAACAATTGGTATCAGAGCTTGGTCCTCTATTTTTCAGAAGCCTAACAGCTTGAGGAAGATCTTGACACCGGTAAAGATGGAAAATCTGATGAAGCAACTTGAAGCAGCTCTCTCAAACTATGATACAGAAAAATTGAAAAATATCAAACTAGAAGATGATCTAAAAGCAGCTTAGGATATCATACAAGCACTTCAAGAGAATCTTACTATTGCAAGCAATAAGAGAAGAGAACTTTGTGAAAAGATGCAAAATGAGAATGATGAAAAGGAATCACTTAATGATATGTTAAGCAAGCTGAAACTGGAGAACATAACAACAAAGAATGAGATTCAGGATATGACTATGAGATTTTGTAAAGAAATTGAAGATAGAAAGAAGAATGAAGAAGAATTGACCAGAAGACTAAGTGATGTAGCAAATGAGAACACAAGACTTAGCTATGAAAATGATTTATTAAAGACAGATCTGATGCACACTCAGAATGACTCCAATGAACTGATGAGGCAGAAAGAAGTCTTAGAAAGAGAACTAGAAACTGCAAATCAGCATAAAGAAAAATTCAAGAAAAGCTCAGAGGAACTTGGTAACTTGCTGAAGAATCAAAAACCTAAAGGTGACACTTCTGGAATTGGCTTTGAAGTTGGTCAAAGCTTCGGTACTACAAAAACATAGGATCACAACAAACTGGTAAGGCAACCTAATACTTATAAATTCAATAGAAAATGCTTTAACTGTAATAAGTATGGTCATAGAGAAAATGAATGTAGATCTAAAAATTATCAGAATATCAACATACCCACTGGTCAATGTTCAAAATGCAACAAAGTTGGTCACAACTCTGAAAAATTGCAGAATGAATGTGAGATGTTATGTTTGTGGAAGATTTAGACACCTATCTAATCAATGTAGAACACAAACTGGCATAGGTTATGGGAAAGCTATTCAAAAGAATAATGTGACTTGTTATGCATGTAACAAGATTGGGCATATTATAAAATTTTATAGAAGTAAAGGATCATCGACAGACAACAAAATTTCTAGCCTGAAAGGTAAAGAAAAAGTTGAAGAAGTTAAGCAAGAATTCTCAAAATAATGGATTAGAAAAGCTGATCTAAATATTGGGAATACTCCTCCACCAGTAGAACCAATCAATGCTTCACCAGTAGGACAGAGTAATGCTTCACCAGTAGGACGGAGTAGTGCTCCACCGGCAGGAAGTTCTTCATCAAATTGAAGAAAGTTTCCTTGAGGGTTTGACAATCTAATGACACATATGCTATTATTCCCTCGGTTAGAGATGAGAAGTTGGAAATTACTTCATTACCGATAGAAAATGTTAAGTGAATACTTAACCAACATGCATTAAATGTGGTAGATGGAAAATAAACACTATAAATTTGTGGTTTTGGCTCCATTTCATTTCACCATGATTTCAAACATTTGTAGAGCGCAAAATTTGTAGAGCTAAGGAATTCCAAGCAAAGAGGTGAAGCACTTCAAGCAATCAATCCATCCAAGATAGAAAAAGGTATTTATCATCATGGCATCCACCTCTACACTTGAATATATAGCAAACCCTACTGTATTCGAGGTCATAAAATGCCCTAGGCCCATATTTCAACTAGTTCCCGAAGTAGCAAAGAAAGATGACAATGTAGGTGCTTTCTCTCAAATACCAAAAGGAGTTGTTTATGCTGAAGACCCCAGAATTTACATTCACTGCAACATAGAGGAATTGGGAGATGAAGAGATCAAAACTATGTATAAATTTGTCATATGTGATAATTCCGAAAATGTGAAACCGGAACATAAAATCATTGAAACCGTAGATTTACTGAAATCCTCTGCATTCCTGAATTTCCCAAGGATGTGATTAGGATAGTCTTAAGCAGGGTACATGGTGAATTTTTCTGGTTAGATGCAATTCACAAAATCAGCAAGGTAGGTATGAAAGCTATCACAGGGTTACCATCCATCGGTAAAAGGCCAAACAAAACCAAGAAGGTCTCAAATGACCTAGTTACTAAGCTAACTAGTGCTACATTTGATAAAAGGTCCTTAAGAGTCAATGATGTAACCGATACCAATGTAAGGTTTATCAACATGATAGCAGGGTATAAGGTAACTCATTCAAATAGACTCAATTTAGTTTCAAGTTTATGCATTAAGAGTGCTTATGACATGATCATAGATAATGTCAAGATTGATATATGTGAGTGGTTGAAGGATGAGTTAATTGACAACTTAGGCAGATTAAGAAGGATAAGAAAGGAAATTTTAGATTTGGAAATCTACTAGTATGTTTGATGCTACATATAACCAAACAAGTTCCCGGTATAGGCTACAAAGAACTTGGATTTGATATACCGGTAGGTAAACAGCTAATAGAACTATTCAACAATATGGGAGAAGATAAGGAAAACAATATCCATGATTACTTTCAAGAACTTAAGACCAAAATGAAGAAGAGAATCAGATTATCACAAAAGATTGTTGACAAGTACAAGGATGATATATGTTTTGTAATAAAAAAGGATGAGATCTGGATGGAAGCAGTCGTCCCTAGAACAATCTGGGTAACAGAGATGGGTTGTGAGACTGATGATCATATAGTTGAGACTTATGCTAAAGCACTTTTGGAAGCTCCAAATGAACCAAAGGAAGAAGTATTTGGTAGTGCTGAGACCATAGAAAATCAAATACAATCTAAAAAGAGAGCGAAAGAGGTTGAGGCAGTTGTGAGAAGAGGTTCTAGATAGGCAAAGGCTATTAAAGAAGATATACTAAAACAAACCAGTATCACTAAGGATGAGTTAGCAGCCCCACAGCCTGAAACTCACCTATCACCAGTAGACACTTCTTCAGAGAGTGACATGCCTGCAACTTTCAAAAGAGTTGTAAGGAAAAGAGATCCCTCACCGGCAACCACACCCTCACCTAGGAGGAAAAGACAGAAACAACAAGCAGTGAGATCTCCAGTTAAAAAGACTACACCAAAGAAGAAACTGACACCCAAGAAGAAGAAGAGAACAAAACAAAATTTGGCTACTCTTGACATATTATTGAATGAAATTATAGAGGAAGGAAAACTGAAGAATATAGAGAAATTGTATGACACTCTGGCTACAGATGAAAAAGAACAAGTAGAAAATAGTGTTATATTGCATATGGACATGTATAAGAAATTTTTGATGGAAGTTGTAGATGAAGTACCAGATGAACTGTTCAAAAGACTGGAAGAAAGAAGACAAGTTGTAATAGAACTTGACAAGAAAATCAAGATAGAAAAGCTACTTGTTGTGTACCCAGTGAACTCACCTAAAGAAATTGATGATTTAATTGCTAAAGCCAACCGGTCAGTATTCTCTACTGCACATCGCCACATTGCATTAATGGTTGGAAGAGTCAATGAGGTGACTAAAGAAACAGAAAATGGATGGGATATGTTCCTAGTTGAAAAAGAAAAATAGGAAGAATACAGGAACCCCAAACCAATAAAGGTATATCAGAAGGAAAGAGACAAAGGAAAAGGAAAGGTTGGTAGACCTCCGAGTATCAAAGTAAAAGACAACTTACCCCCACCTCCTTTTACATCACCAATAACAACAACTACAGAAGATCAACTGGCAGTTGAAAGCATGGATGTAGAGGATGTCAATCCTAATCCTAAAGTCTTATACATAGTAGATGTTGATACACAAAAGATCAACATTGTGGTAGACAAAGATACAACTGGTAAGACTGAAATGGTTAGTAAGCCACCAGTAGCTGAGCAAACTGATAACACACAAGAGAAACCAGCAGAAACTCAGACTAAGATAGTGCAACAAACCGAGCAACAAGAAGAGCAACAACAACAACAACAGGCTCCAGAACAGGAACATAGTCATGAACTGGCAACAAGAGAAAATAAAAAACCATTGCTTAAGGAAATGCAAACATAGACTGACCTACCAGAGGTCACAAGCTTGGTTACTTCCTCCATCGGTGAAATTCAGAATGTTGGTTCCTCCTCAGTAGGCTACAAATCAACAAATGTAACTGAAGTACTTTTGGATTCAATCAAAAGGATAACAGATTGTAGTTCACAGGCTTATAAAGCTATAGATGACACAATCCCAATTTTGAAGGTATTTGCTCCTAACTATAATATAGACAATAAATATTCTTTAGGACAACTTGATACTTTGTGTAAATACATCATTGAGAACACAATGACTATTGAGAAAATAAAGGAAGAGACATTGAAGGATAAGGTAGAAATTGAAAAGCATAATTTTTTTGAAGATCAGATAAAGAAGTGTACTAGAGAATTTGACACACTTCTACCAGAACTGTGTAACTTATTAAAGGAATACAAAACTCTATACAAAGACACCTGCAAGACAAACTTTTTGATAGTAGACATAGATAAGAAAATAAGCAAGGTACAAGATGAAATCAATAAACTTGCAGATAATTTTGTTAACTCACCTGATACATTATCAGTTTTTGAGAAAAGAATAACAAATTTTGAGGAAGAGTTACTTAAATTAGAAAGAGAAAAGGAGAGAATAGTGAAAAAGGCAAAGCATTTGAGATTAAAACTAAGTCCAAGATTGGACTATCTAGCATCATTGCGGGAAGAAATATCTGAGGCACTGATATAGGGACAAAAAACACCGGCAGAGCATATACAGCACCTCATCGGTACAGTTAAAAGGACAAAGACAACAATAAGAGATAGTAAAAAGTTTATGGAGAGTATAAACTTGATTTTGGTGGATCTATTTCAAATTGTAACTACCCAGTTACAAGTTTGAAACTGTTGGCATATGGACACTCCAATGAGACATTGTGTGTGATTGAAGGTTTTGTCATTGATGGCAACCTTGCAATCCTATGGCACCGGCAAGACATTATACCAGCAATGCATTACACAGGCAACCTTGCAATCCTATGGCATGGGCAAGACATTATACCAGCAAAGCATTACATAGGCAACCTTGCAATCCTATGGCACCGGCAAGACATTATACCGGCAAAGCATTACTCAAACAACACTGCTCCGGTATCAACAAAATCAATCTACACTGGCATCGGCACAGAAGATGTACACCGGCACAGAAGGAAATATGTATACTGGCACAGAGGCCGATAGGATTTTTGATATGTAATATTTTGTTTATCATTGTAAGCCAACTTGGCAAATTGTAAAATGACTCTTGTATATAAAAGAGATCATTGTAGGCATTTGTAAGATATGGATAGAATGTAATAAATAAATTATAAGGTAGACCTAATGTGCAAATTGTAGGTCAAGGGTATATGTAAAGAATAGAGCAAGAACCGGTACTGAATCTGGCATTGAAGATGCTATTGTAAAGCAGTACAGAAAATTGGATTTGTGTAGATCCTCATTGTAAGTTAGTGTGACTTCTTGTTGAGCAGTGAGCTCTAGGCAGTTGGCCTTCCTGCATGTGCAGGCCCCTATGGTAAGTAATATTCTCTTATTGGCCAGTAAGTGAATATTGTGGGTCACAAATCCCACTGAGGTTTTTCCCACACCAGGTTTCCTCGTTAAACATCTTGTGTTATGGTGTTCTTTTCATGTGGATGCTTTTGATTCTATTATTTGCATTAATTCTTGCATACCGGTATACTGTTACTTTATATTCTGCATATTCTGTTTTAAGAAAATTACATTACCGAATAGATACTGATTCACCCCCCCCTCTCAGTATCTATGGGAACCCTAACAATTGGTATTAGAGCCTGGTCCTCTATTTTCAAAAGCCTAACAGCTTGAGGAAGATCTTGACACCGGTAAAGATGGAAAATCTGATGAAGCAACTTGAAGGAGCTCTTACTGACTATGATGTAGAGAAGTTGAAAAATATCAAATTAGAAGATGATTTAAAAGCAGCTCAAGACATTATTCAGGCACTTCAAGAAAATCTTACTGTTACAAGAAACAAGAGAAGAGAACTTTGTGAAAAATTGCAAAATGAAAATGATGAAAAGGAATCATTAAATGATATGATAAGCAAATTGAAACAAGAGATCATGACAACAAAAAATGAAATGCAGGATATGACTATGAGATTCTACAAAGAGATTGAGGACAGAAAGAGGAATGAAGAAGAATTGACCAGAAGACTAAGTGATGCAGCAAATGAGAACACAAGACTTAGCTATGAAAATGATATGTTGAAGACAGATCTGATGCATACTCAAAATGACTTGAATGAACTAATGAGACAAAAAGAGATCTTGGAAAGGGAATTGGAAACTGCAAATCAACACAAAGAAAAATTCAAGAAAAGCTCATAAGAACTTGGTACCTTATTGAAGAATCAAAAACCCAAAGGTGACACTTCTGGAGTTGGATTTGAAGTTGGAGAAAGCTCCGGTACTGCAAATACCCAAGATCAAAGCAAACTGGTAAGACCCTTTAATACTTACAAATTCAATGGAAAATGCTTTAACTGTAATAAATATGGTCATAGGGCAAATGAATGTAGATCTAGGAATTATCAGAACATCAATCCTCCCACCGGTCAATGCACCAAATGCAACAAAATTGGTCATAACTCTGAAAAATTGCAGAATGAATGTAAGATGTTATGTTTGTGGAAGATTTGGTCATTTATCAAATAAATGCAGAACACAAACCGGCATAGGTTATGGGAAAGCTATTCAGAAAAATAATGTAACTTGTTATGCATGTAACAAGATTGGTCATATTGCTAAATTCTGTAGAAGTAAAGATACACCGGTAGATAACAAAAGTACTAGCTTGAAAGGTAAAGAAAAGGTTGAAGAGGTTAAGCAAGAATTTTCAAAGCAATGGATTAGAAAAGGTGATCTAAATATTGGGGTTGCTCCTCCACCGGTAGAACCAACAAATGCTTCATCGGCAGGACAATATGATGCTCCACCAATAGGACAGAGCAATGATCCACCGGTAGGATGTTCTCCATCAAATTGAAGAAAATTATCTTGAGGGTTTGGCAATTTAATGACACGTGCTATTATTCCCTTGGTTAGAGAAAAGAAGTTGAAAATCCTTCATTACCGGCAAATAAAGTTGAGTTAATACATTACCGGCAAACAATTAATGTGGTAGGTGGCAGAAAAGACTTTATAAAATAAGGTTTTTGGCTCCATTTCATTTCACCGTGAATTCAAACCTTTAGAGAGCGCGAAGATTTCTGAGCTAAGGCATTCCGAGCAAAGAGGCAAAGCACTTCAGCAATCAATCCATCCAAAGGTAGAAAAAGGTATTTATCATCATGGCATCCTCCTTTGCACCTAAATTCATAGCAAACCCTACAGTAGTTGAGGTTATAAAATGACCTAGGCCTGTGTTTGAGCTAGTTCCTGAGGTAGCTAAGAAAGATGACAACACAGGTGCTTTTTCCCAAATTCCAAAGGGTGTTGTTTATGCAAAAGACCCTAGAATGTATATTCATTGCAACATAGAGGAATTAGGTGATGAAGAAATCAAAAACATGTACAAATATGTTATATGTGACAATGTCAGAAATGTCAAACCTGAACATAAAATTGTTGAAGCCCTAGCATTCACTGAAATCCTCTGCATTCCTGAATTTCCCAAGGAAGTGGTTAGGATAGTTCTTAGCAGGGTACATGGCTCATTCTTTTGGTTTGACTTAGTGCATAAAATTACAAAGGTAGTTGTGAAAGCAGTAACAGGGTTACCTTCCACTGGTACCAGACCTGACAAAACCAAGAAGGTCTCCAATGACCTAGTAATGAAATTAACTGGTGCAACATCCGACAAAAGATCATTGAGGGTTAATGATGTGACCGATACAAATGTGAGATTCATTAACATGATTCTAGGTTACAAAGAAACTCATGCAAATAGGCTTAACTCTGTTTCCAGTTTATGCATAAAGAGTGCTCATGACATGGTCAAGAACAATGTAAAAATTGATATCTATGAATGGTTAAAAGATGAGTTAATTGACAACTTAGCAAAAATCAAGAAGGATAAGAAAGGAACCTTTAGATTTGGAAATTTTCTTGTATGCTTAATGCTACATATAACCAAATAGGCTCCCAGTATAGGCAACAAGGATTTTGGATTTGACATACCGATAGGAAAAAAAATGTTTGACTTATTCAACAACATGGGTGAAAACAAAGAAAAGAATATCCATGAGTATTTTCAAGCACTAAAGGTCAAAATGAATAAGAGGATCAGACTATCATAGGAAATTGTCAACAAATACAAGGATGATATATGTTTTGTAATAAAAAAGGATGAGATCTGGATGGAAGCAATCATCCCAAGAATAATCTGGGTTACTGAAATGGGGTATGAAACAAATGACCACATAGTGGAAACTTATGCCAAAGCACTTCTGGAAGCCTACAATGAACCAAAGGAAGAAGTATTTGGTAGTGTTGAGCACATTGAAAGTCAAATTCAATCTAAAAAGAGAGTAAAGAAAGTTGAGGCATCTATGAGGAAAGGAAGCAGGCAAGCAAAAGCCTTAAAAGATGATGTACTAAAGAAAACTGGCATAACAGAAGAAGAGTTGGTAGCCCAACAACCTGAAACTCATCTATCACCGGTAGATACCTCCTCAGAAGGAGATATGCTAGCAAATTTAAAAAGAGTTGTTAGGAAAAGAGACCCCTCACCGGTATCCACTCCTTCACCTAGAAGGACAAGACAGAAGCAACAAGCTGTAAGGTCTCCAGTCAAGAAAGCCACACCTAAGAAAAAGCTGACCCCCAAAAAGAAGAAGAAGATAGACACTGACTTGGCCCCTTTTAACATATTACTGAATGAAATCATAGGGGAAGGTAAATTGAAAAACATAGGGAAAATCTATGACACCCTATTAGAAGATGAGAAAGGACAAGTTGAGGAAAGTGTTATACTACACATGGACATGTATAAAAAGTTTTTGATGCAAGTCCTAAATGAAATTCTTGATGAATTATATAAAAGACTTGAGGCCAGAAGGCAAGGAATAATTGAGTTGGATAAGAAAATTAAAATAGAAAAATTACTTGTAGTATACCCAGCCAACTCACCTAAGGAAATTGATGATTTGATAGCTCAAGCCAACCGGACAGTCTTTTCCACTGCACACCGGCAAATATCATTAATGGCAGGTAGAGTTACTGAAGTTTCAACTGAAACAGAAGATGGTTGGGATAGATTCTTGATTGAAAAAGAAAAACAAGAAGAATATATGAATCCCAAGCTCATTCTAGTATATCAAAAGGACAAAGGGAAAGGTAAAGTTGGTGGACCACCAAGTATCAAGATTAGAGACAACTTACCCCCACCTCCTTTAAATACTCCACCGGTAAGAAATGATGCAAGAAAAACTGTGGAGACACAAACAGACCTACTAGAGGTCAATACCAGCATGGTCCCTTCCACCGACACTCAGTTTACTGGGTCACCATCAAATGTAACAGAGGTATTGCTCGATTCTATCAAGAAAATAACTGATTATAGCTCACAAGCCTATAAAGCAATAGATGACTCAATTCCAGTTTTGAAATTAATAGCTCCAAATTGTAATATAGCCAACAAAGATTCTTTAGGCCAGTTGGATACACTTTGTAAATATATTTCTGGAAATTTTGAGCAAACAAAGGTAGAAACTGTAAAGGAAAGTGTAGAAAAAGGGAAACAAAAATTCTTTAAGGAAGGAATAAAGAAGTGTAGCAGGGAATTTGACACACTTCTACCGGAACTATGCAATTTATTGAAAGAGTATAAAACTCTGTATAAAGACACCTGTAAGATAAACTTTTTGACCACGAATATAGACAAAAAGATGAGCAAGGTACAGGAAGAGATCAATAAACATGTTGATAATTTTGTTAACTCGCCTGATACATTATCAATTTTTGAGGGAAAGATAACAAATTTTGAGGAAGAATTGCTCAAATTAGAAGGAGAAAAAGAGAAAATAATAAACAAGGCAAAATTTTTGAGATCTAAACTAAGTCCAAGATTGGACTATTTAGCATCTCTGCATAAGGAAATCTCAGAGGCACTAACATAGGGTAGAAAAACACCAGCAGAGCACTTGCAACATCTCATCGGTACAGTACACAGAACTGAGATAGCAATAAAGGAGAGCAAGAAGTTTATGGATGGTATAAACTTAATTTTGGGAGATATTCTTCAGATAATAACTACCCAACTACAAGGTCGAGGTTATGAATTGGTACAATTACAAATCTACTAACCCTTGTCATTGATGCCAAAGGGGGAGTAGTAGATGAGAAAATTCAAAACATAGGGATCACATGCTCAGGGGGAGCTCTCACATTTTTGGTAAACATTTTTGGTAACATTTTTGGTATACACATTTTTTTTTGGATATCTTTTTGAAATTTCTCATGAGTGTTGCCATCGATGCCAAAAGGGGAGATTGTTGGCATATGGACACTCCAATGAGACATTGTGTGTGATTGAAGGTTTTGTCATTGATGGCAACCTTGCAATCCTATGGCACCAGCAAGACATTATACCGGCAAAGCATTACTCAAACAACAGTGCTCTGGCATCAACAAAATCAATCTACATTGGCACCGGCACAGAAGATGTACACCGACATAGAAGGAAATATGTATACCAGCACAGAGGCCGATAGGATTTTTGATATGTAATATTTTGTTTATCACTGTAAGCCAGCTTGGCAAATTGTAAACTGACTCTTGTATATAAAAGAGATCATTGTAGGCATTTGTAAGATATGGATAGAATGTAATAAATAAATTATAAGGAAGACCTAATGTGCAAATTGTAGGTCAAGGGTATATGTAAAGAATAGAGCAAGAACTGGTACTGAATCTAGCATTGAAGATGCTATTGTAAAGAAGTACAGAATATTGGATTTATGTAAATCCTCATTGTAAGTCAGTGTGACTTCTTGTTTAGCAATGAGCTCTAGGCAGTTGGCCTTCCTGCATGTGTAGGCCCCTATGGTAAGTAATATTCTCTTATTGGCCAGTAAGTGAATATTGTGGGTCACAAATCCCACTGAGGTTTTTCCCACATCGGGTTTCCTCGTTAAACATCTTGTGTTATGGTGTTCTTTTCATGTGGATGCTTTTGATTCTGTTATTTGCATTAATTCTTGTATACTAGTATACTGTTACTTTATATTCTGCATATTCAGTTTTAAGAAAATTACATTACCAGATAGATACTGATTCACCCCCCCTCTCAGTATCTGTGGGAACCCTAATAGAAACTACAAACTCTACTGACATCTTGACAACCTTTGTCATTGATGCCAAAGGAGGAGTAGTGGTATGAGAAAATTCAATATCACAGGAATCATATGCTCAGGGGGAGCACACATTTTTGGTAACATTTTTTGGACTTCACATTTTTTTGGATGCACTTTTGAAATTTCTCATGAGTGTTGCCATCAATGCCAAAGGGGGAGATTGTTGGCATATGCATGTTGGCAATATTACAAGGATATTGAGAAGGTTGTTGATGATTATGGACATAACTGATTAAAGATGTTTTACTATCTTGATATTATTATTTTGTCATTGATGTCAAGAAATTGATTTTCTAATTTAGTATGATGTTGCCATATCTTAAGAAATATGATATGAAGATTATAAAGAAGTCGGTAAAGACACAGGAAAGAATATGATGAATAAAGGGATAAGTTATTCAATGGGCAACTCTACCAAGTCAGACAATGATGAGATCTTGATGTTTTAGATTGTTCTAACATCATACATATGTTGTAAAATGTAAAGGTTAATACTACACTATGTTATCAAGCAAGGAACCTAGTCGGTAAACCCTAAGGTTATCGCAGTCGGTTAATGAAGACAGAATGTCTACTGAGTAAAGTTTAGTATTCACCGAGTTGTAACCGAGCTATAACAGAATGCATTAAATGTTTACATGTGATATTTAATGAAAGATGCTGATGATCTGGAGTGGATCAATGATTGGCAAGCCGTAGAAAAAGTTTGTTAACAAATCTAAGGCAATGGAAAGTCGACAAGAATATCTACAACTTAGATTGAACCACATTACCCTAACACAAGTTCCAAGATGAATGTGCAAGTTCCAAGGTGGGGTAAAACATTTTTAGATTGAAAGATACAATGAACCTGGACAAGATTGAAGATCTGATGGCTATGATTGATCATGAGAAATGTGATCAAGGAGATTAAGCGGTTAGAAGATTGTTTATAAATAAGGAACTATTGATAAACAATGGATGTGGGCAAGTGTATGCACAGGGATGCTACATAGTTATTACCGAGCACAGAAGCTTGAAGACTTGTTAGAATAACAGAGCATTGATGCCCAATAGACAGACAATATTAGTTCTATGTCTAGATTGTATTGAACAAATAAGAATTTGCTTTAGCATTTTAGATGTGAAGTTGCAGATAGATTGTATTATTATTATTGTGTGAAAGTGACAGGAAATCTCTTAACCAAGTGGACTTAATAGTCTTATATGTAAATCCTCTAACAAGGTGACACTCTGATTGAGTGTTTGAAATCCTTTGACAAGGTCACTTCTAACAAAGTGAAGATCCTAACAGATCTGAGGGAAATCCCTTAACTGGGTCACATCTAGCATTGTGTTTTGTAATCTTTAACAGGATTGGCTTTTAACCGAGCATACTCTAGAAGAGTATATTTCTTAGTGGGTCCAAAATCCCATAGTGGTTTTTCCCTATTTGGGTTTCCACGTTAAATCTGGTGTTATGAGGTTTATATTGTTCATATGCTTTTGAGTCTGCATGTTTGACAGTTTTTTATTATATGACTGATATATGTTACCGAGGTTGAATCTGATGTTTTTGTTGATGATTAAGTTTGTATGATTCACCCCCCCCCCTCTCATCTTGTTGGCTATTGGATCTGTACTTATATTAAGTATCAGAACTATCAATTGGTATCAGAGCTTTGGACTCTGAAAGGAAAGTTTAAAGGCACTTGAGTTAAAGATCCAAAGATGTATAAGAGGGACGCACCTAGGCTGAATAAGTCAAGTTTCTCTACATGGCAGAAAAGGATGAAGCTACATCTATCAGGAGTTCGAGAATATGCTTTATACTAGCTAGAGAATGATTTTGTTGCACCAAGCACCTATCCATTGACTATGGAAGAGATAAAGGCAAAGCAAGAACACATTCAAGTAATGATTGAAATAACATTTGCATTGATCGATTCTAAGTTTAATGATCTAGAAGGTTGCAATGATGCAAAGGCAATGTGGACTAAGCTCATATCTGTATATGGAGGAGATGAACATGTTCAAAGAGCAAAAGTTGATAGTGTAAGAGGACAAATTGAATCTATGAGGATGAATGAAGGTGAGAGCATAACCCAGTACAGTACAAGACTAAAGGAGATTGTAAATCAAATCAAAGGAGTGGGAGGAACTATTGAAGAAAAGGATGTGACAAGTAAGTTGTTAAGAACCCTTCTACCTGCCTATGCAATCTGAGTCTCTGTAATCAATGAATTGAGGTCTGTACCTAATATGCCAGTTTCCTTGGATGCCACTATTGGTAAGCTACATGCATTTGAGTTAAGTAATTTTGATAACAGTGGGTCATCGGTAAATAAAGTTAAATTTACATTTAGTTCTTTTCATCTGAATGAATCTAATGATTACAATGAGAGAATGTATAAGTACTCTAAAGGAGATCACAGTGGAGCAAGTGAAATATTTTGGAAGAACATGGAGGAGGTACATAAACAGTATAAAGAAATCAAAAAGCAAGAAGAATTTGAAGCACTATTGGCCAAAAGGTTACCAAGAGGCAAAGGTAAGTATAAAGGAAAACTACCTTTGAAATGTTTCAATTGTGATAAGATTGGACATATGGATTCTATCTATCCTAACAAAGATTTCACTGAAAAGAGAGATTACCGTGATGACAGACAAAAAGATAATCATTACAGAGGACACCGAGACTTCAAAAGAAGAATAGAAAGACATGCTTAATTGTTGGTGAGGAATCTGAAGATGATAAATCAGATGAGACTGATATAGAGGAAGCTGTTTATGTGGCTATCAAGGATGGATCAGATGAAGAAAGGTATGAAGAAAAAGCCCTAATATCTCACATAAACACTAATGATTCTTGGATTAGAGATAGTGGATGCTCACATCATATGACAGGAGATAAACACAAGTTTGTTATGTTAGAAGATTATGATGGAGGCTATGTTAGATTTGGTAATGATGCACCATGTCCGGTAAGAGGTAAAGGATCCATAACACTTCTTAATAAAGCAAGATGCAATGATGCTTATTGGGTTGAAGGTTTGAAATATAATTTGTTGAGTGTAGTACAACTAAACAACACAGGTTACCGAATAGAATTTCAGAAAGGAATTGTCAAAGTTCATGACAAGAATGGAAAGTTAGCTACTACCAGGACACAAACAAAAGGTAATACATTTCACCTTGACTCTACTCACAACAAGTGTTTGCATGCAAAGATTGATAATACGAGGTTATGGCATAAAAGGTTTTGTCATGTTAATTTTGATAATCTGATCAAGATAAGTAAGAAGCACAGAGTAAGAGGTCTACCGAGTCTTGAAAAACCTGAGAATGCTATGTGCCGAGGATGCCAGATGGGTAAGATGACAAGATCCAGTTTTACAAGTAAGTCCTAAACTTCTAAGGGAATTTTAGATCTTGTGCATACTGATCTTTGTGGTCCTATGAAAGTTCAAAGTTATTATGGTGATAAGTATTTCATATTATTTGTGGATGATTATTCAAGGATGATGTCAGTAATGTTTTTAAAAGAAAAGTCAGAAGCTTTTCAAATGTTTAAGTGGTACAAGGCTAGAGTTGAAAATGAAATAGGAAGACAACTGAAATGTCTTAGATCAGATAGAGGAGGAGAGTTCACATTTGATGATTTCAACCTATTTTGTAATGATCATGGTATTAAAAGATAAGTCTCTGCACCAAGAACTCCACAGCAGAATGGAATAGCTGAAAGAAGAAACAGATCTATTGTAGATTGTGCTAGAACATTGATGATTGAGAAGAAGGTTCCACAAACATTTTGGAGAGAAGAAATAAGCATAGCTATTTACACCTTGAACCGAGTTAAATTGAAGAAAGGTACTTTGAAGGCACCTTATGAAATCTGGTATGGCAAGAAACCTAATGTAAGTTATTTTAAGATCTTTGGAAGAAAATGCTATGTTCATAAAGATGATAGAAATGGCAAGTTTGATCAGAAAAGTGAAGAAGGAGCATTTCTAGGATATTCTTCTAGAAGCAAAGCATTTAAATGTCTGATCAAATCATCTAACAAAATAGTAGAAAGTGCAAATGTGAAAATTGATGAATTTGCAGAAAGAACTGATGATAGGAATTCCAAAGAACCAGAAGACTATGATGAATTTGTCTATGTGCAACCGAGAAGTCCTACCGAGATAACTGTTGAAGGAAATGAGGAAGATATCTAGTTACCGAGTGATGAAGAGTATCATACAGAGCCTACCGAGCCTGTATTAGCCAAATATGTCAGAAGACACCATGCACCAAGTTAGATTATAGGAGATAAGGATGATCCAGTGATGACAAGGAACAAACTGAGATAGAACACATGTTTGATATCTGAATTTGAACCAAGAATAGTGAAAGAGGCATTAAATAGTGAAGATTGGATAAATGCTATGACTGAAGAGATTGATCAAATCAAGAAGAATGACACATGGACACTGGTCCCAAGACTAAAGGACAAAAATGTAATCGGTACAAAGTGGATCTTTAGAAACAAGCTAAATGAGAAAGGTGAGGTCATTCGGAACAAAGCAAGATTGGTTTGCAAAGGTTACGCCCAAGAAGAAGGAATTGATTACGGTGAGACTTTTGCACCTGTTGCTAGACTTGAAGGAGTTAGAACATTGTTGGCATATGCTACTTTCAAGAACTTCAAGGTATATCAAATGGATGTCAAGTCTGCATTTCTGAATGGAATATTAGAAGAAGAAGTTTTCATTGAACAACCTGAAGGATTTGTTGAACACAATAATAAAGATCGGGTATGTAAATTGAACAAAGCTTTATATGGTCTGAAACAAGCACCTAGAGCATGGTATGAAAGATTGCACTCTTATTTGATTAAGATTGGTTTTATAAGGACAAGTGAGAACAACAACATGTACATGAAGAATGATGAAAATGGAATACTAATCTTAGCCATATTTGTTGATGATATTATATTTTGTGGAAATGACTCTTTATGCAAGAACTTTGGAAATGAAATGAGCAAAGAATTTGAGATGTCATTAATCGGTGAGATAAAGTATTTTATAGGCTTACAGATACTGCAAATGAAAAATCAAATTTTCATTACTCAATCCAAATACATAAAGGAAATCTTGAAGAAATTTGGAATGGAGGATTCAAAGCCAGTAAGTACTCCTATGACTACAAAATACAAACTATCAAAGAATGATGAATCTGCATCTATTGATGAGACACTCTACCGATCCATGATTGGAAAACTACAATATGTTGTTCACAGTAGGCCAGATATAACACATGCAATAGGTATTGTTGCAAGATTCTCTGCAGATCCTAAATAAATACACATGACAACAATCAAAAGAATTTTCAGATACTTGAAAGGCATTGAAGATTATGGCTTAGTATATCAGAAAGGAAATGATTTTGATTTAAAATTTTATACTGATGTTGATTGGGTAGGCAACATTGATGATAGAAAAAGCACAAGTGGAGGAGGTTTCTTCCTAGGAGAAAGACTAGTGAGTTGGCTTAGCAAGAAACAAGGATGTGTTTCTCAGTCAACAGCCGAAGCTGAATATATTGCTGCAGCACTAAATTGTACCAACATTGCATGGATCAAACAATTGTTGGAAGGTATAAATGAGAAAGTTACCAAGCCAGTAACTATATTCTGTGACAATACTAGTGCCATTAATATTTCAAAGAACCCTGTTATGCACTCTAAGAAAAAGCACATATCTATCAAATATCATTATCCTAGAGAAGAAGCTCAAGAGAAGAAAGTGGTGTTGGAATATGTTAACACAAAGGAACAAATAGCTGATATCTTCACCAAGCCACTACCAAAGGATACTTTTGAATATCTCATAAGTAAGTTAGGGGTCCTACCCCTATCTTTTACTCTCTAATTGAGATCGGTGAAAGCATCACTTCGATGACTCTATTGAATATATTTTAGGGAGCTGATGCTGGAGTGATACACTTTAGAATGTTTTTCTGAAAGTGTACTGGAAATAATACTGGGATAATATAGAAAATGATACATAATTGTAAACAAATGCTCTGACCGAGACTCAGTTGATACACAACAGCGGGAAATAACTTCTTATAGCAAGAAATTATGTTTTAGATCTATTCTTTTTGGCATTGTTGTCAAAGGGGGAGAAGACCACGGAGAAGACCAAGGAGAAGACCAAGAAGGAGAAGACCTACCCAGGGGGAGAAAACTGAGAAAAAGACTGAAATAAAGACTGAAAATAGAAGAGAAGTCTGATGTATGGGGGAGAGCATTTCAAAATTTCAGAATCATAGCAATCTAAATTTTTAAAGGTCAAATAGATTGGTTTTGCCATCAATGCCAAAGGGGGAGATTGTTGGCAATATGCATGTTGGCAATATTACAAGGATATTGAGAAGGTTGTTGACGATTATGGACATAACTGATTAAAGATGTTTTACTATCTTGATATTATTATTTTTTCATTGATGTCAAGAAATTGATTTTCTAATTCAGTATGATGTTGCCATATCTTAAGAAATATGATATGAAGATTATAAAGAAGTTGGTAAAGACACAGGAAAAGAATATGATGAATAAACAGATAAGTTATTCAATGGGCAACTCTACCGAGTCAGACAATGATGAGATCTTGATGTTTTAGATTGTTCTAACATCATACATATGTTGTAAAATGTAGAGGTTAATACTATACTATGTTATCAAGAAAGGAACCTAGTCGGTAAACCCTAAGGTTATCACAGTCGGTTAATGAAGATAGAATGTCTACTGAGTAAAGTTTAGTATTCACTGAGTTGTAACCGAGCTATAACAGAATGCATTAAATGTTTACATGTGATATTTAATGAAAGATGTTGATGAGATAGAGCAGATCAATGATTGGCAAGCCGTAGAAAAAGTTTATTAACAAATCTAAGGCAATGGAAAGTCGGCAAGAAGATCTATAGCTTATATTGAACCGCATTACCCTAACACAAGTTCCAAGATGAATGTGCAAGTTCTGAGGTAGGGTAAAATGTTTTTAGATCAAAAGATACAATGAACCTGGACAAGATTGAAGATCTGATGGCTATGATTGTTCATGAGAAATGTGATCAAGGAGATTAAGCGGTTAGAAGATTGTTTATAAATAAGGAGCTATTGATAAACAATGGATGTGGGCAAGTGTATGCATAGGGATGCTACATAGTTATTACCAAGCACAGAAGCTTGAAGACCTGTTAGAATAACAGAGTATTGATGCCCAACAGATAGACAAGATTAGTTCTATGTCTAGATTGTATTGAACAAATAGGAATCTGCTTTAGCATTTTAGATGTGAAGTTGCAGATAGATTCTATTACTGTTATTGTGTGAAAGTGATAGGAAATCTCTTAATCGAGTGGACTTAATAGTCTTATATGTAAATCCTCTAACAAGGTGACATTCTGATTGAGTGTTTGAAATCCTTTGACAAGGTCACTTCTAACAAAGTGAAGATCCTAACAGATCTAAGGGAAATCCCTTAACCGGGTCACATCTAGCATTGTGTTTTGTAATCTTTAACAGGACAGGATTGGCTTTTAACCGAGCATACTCTAGAAGAGTATATTTCTTAGTGGGTCCGAAATCCCATAGTGGTTTTTCCCTATTTGGGTTTCCACATTAAATCTGGTGTTATGAGGTTTATATTGTTCATATGCTTTTGAGTTTGCATGTTTGACAATTTTTTATTATATGACTGATATATGTTACCAAGGTTGAATGTGATGTTTTTATTGATGATTAAGTTTGTATGATTCACCCCCCCTGTCATCTTGTTGGCTGTTGGATCTGTACTTATATTAAGTATCAGAACTATCAATGCACACTCCAATGAGACATTGTATGTGATTGAAGGTTTTGTCATTGATGGCAACCTTACAATCCTATGGCATTGGCAAGGCATTACACCAGTAAGGCATTAAATTGGCAACATAGTTCATCGGCATCAACATATCACACTCTACACCGACACTCAGACCACCGACACTGGCACAGAGAAAGGAAGCATGCTGGCACAGAGGCCGACATGATTTTTGTTATATTATATTTTGTTTATTATTGTAAAAACTTTGTAAGCCAACTTGGCAAGTTGTAAAATGACTCTTATATATACAAGAGATCATTGTAGACATTTTGAAAAGGGAGGTAAGCGAAGAAAAAGTAGATATTAGGTAGACCTATTATGCGAAATATAGGTTAAAGGTATTATGTAAAGAACAAAGTAGAAACCAGTACTGAAACATGCATTATAGATGCTATTGTAAAGCAGTACAAGATATTGGATTTGTATAATCCATATTGTAAGTCAGTGAGACTTCCCATCGAGCAGTGAGCTCTAGGCAATTGGCCTTCCTGCATGTGTAGGCCCCTTTTGTAAGTAATATTCTCTTATTGGCTAGTAAGTGAATATTGTGGGTCACAAATCCCATCAAGGTTTTTCCCACACTGGGTTTCCTCGTTAAATCCTTGTGTCATATTGTTCTTTTCATGTGGATGCTTTTTATTCTATTTATTGCATTATTTCTTGCATACCGGTACACTGTTATAATATGTTCTACATGTTTTAAGTTAAGAAATTCTATACACCGGTTAGATACTGATTCACCCCCCCTCTCAGTATCTATGGGAATCCTAACAAAGTCTCCCTCTTCCCACTACCTCATGACTTCATCTATCCTTTCTTGGAAGTCTTGTGGGGTAGAAGAGGATTTGATTTCCTCCCCTCCCCACCATCCTGTGGGCTCCACCTTAATGTTGCATGCTTTGTGCGGGGCGAAGACAAAAATTTCAAGCCTTCTAAATGATTGAAGGGATTTATAGAGTGTGATTTTATTACTCTCTTGTATTTCCCATGACCCCACCAATAACCTTTTAAAGGGAAATATGAAGATTATCCTTGGGTGCAATATTATAAGCTCTGAAAGTGAGCTACTTAAGCTGACTTTGCAGGGGTGATTCTGAGTGTAATAATCAAAATTTTCAACTTGGGTACTCAAAATTCACCAAAATGTTTGAGATCCAAAGAGTGGCTCTTGCTTGGGGATGCATGCCCCTTGTGGGCATGGCAAGGTTCCAAATCTCTGGGAGCAGACCGGGTGCCTACCCCATTGGGTGCACAGTAAAAAAATATCATTTTTGCCCCCCACTGCTATGGTTTGGACATCATGTTGGATATTGATGGCCATTTTTGCTACTAGGATATGTTGTTTTAATTGATTTCAACATATTCCTGTGTATTTCTTCAGTGATTGTAGATTGGGAAGATCTTATAATCTAGTTTATAGTGTTGTTTTGTTGATCACTGTTTTGCAGAGCTTAGTATTTCCTCCAATATATTTCGGTGTGATCAGATCTTGTGCTGAGTTTTTGGGATATTTATTGGGATGGTCTTGTGTATATTCATTTTAGATGGATTATGATTTGGTGCTCCACAAGCTATCTTTCTTCATGACAGTTGTTGATTGGTTGTGTTCTTGAGCTTTCAGACATTGACCGATGAAGATTTGATAAGTGGTGTTGGTGAAGCTATTTTTGATGATTCTAATGTGTTTGTTGGTGTTTCCTAGTTGTGTCCTACTTGTTTTGATGATTTGCATTGATCGTTGTGCAAGTTTTTGGTGGTTTCTATGAATTGGTGATGATTTTCATGTTATGCGGTTTTCTTGGTGGTGTAGCATGTTGCGGTTGATCTCGGCATGATTTCTGGTGGAGTTGTGCATTTGGGAATTTTTTTTAGGTCCATGTTATGCTATGTAAAAAATTATATTGGTCTGGTGGTCGATCTTTATATCGTGTGTTGTAATTTTGAAATTGAGGGTTGAGGGTTTAGCTGACCTTGTTATCAAGGTTGATGATTTGTATATATAGGTGATATTATCATGTAATTTGGTGGTCGATGTTATGTCTGCATTATCAGAGAGAGGTTTATGTGTTCAACCTTCAGTGTTGTGTTTGAGGAGAAATTGGTGTTGCAGAGAAAACATCAGTGCTTAATCAAAACTATAATCAAGCATTTGGAGATGTTATTCTTTCAGTTCATTTCTTTTGGAGTTTAGTCTTCCTTGAGGGTTGTAGCCTTCTAGGCCATTATGTTTGAATAGTGAGCTCTAGGTAGTATACCTAAATACATGTGCATTCCCCATTGTAATAATTTGACATACTACTATAGAGTATCATCTTATTGTGGGTCGGTTCCCACTGTGGTTTTTCTCCTAACCGGGTTTTCCATGTCAAAATATTGGTGTTGTGTGTTGTGCTCTCAATTTGTTTATCTTTGTTGTTACTGCAGTTTATCAGATCTATGTTTTGTGATTAAGTTTCATATTCTGGTGAAGACTGATTCACCCCCCCCTCAGTCTTCCTTCTTGGTTTCTACTAACACATCAAACCACATGTGATGGCCCAAGGCCATCAAAAAATGAAAGGCCTATTCTTCCCTTTGTCATAAACTTGATTTTTTATCTGATTTCATTGAGGCCATCCTGAAGATTTAGCGGGAATGTTGTTGATCCAATACATTAAACTTTCTCATCTAACCACCATACTGAACATTATGAGTGCATTCACCTTCATAAAACATTTGAGATCCATGTACAATCTAGAAATACTGATAATTGTGTGACCAAAACATCTCATTCTTATTAAACCAAACATCTTCATATTGAACATAACATTCATCATGACTCAAACCACTGTCACACTTCATAAAAGTATCACCTAGCTAAAGAAGAAAATACTCACATTCTACCACATAGATAGAATCATATGCATCATTCTAATTTCTGATTTGCATGTCAAAAAAAAAATTCTCAAAAGGATTCATCAACAAATCACATTTATTATGCAAACCATCACCAAGAACATGAAAAGAAAAAGAGCCATACATAACCATCTCAATTAACTGCAGCTCATGATGTTGATAAGAGTCTTCATCTTCATGTCCCAAGTCCCTTTCAACATTCTATTTATTAGCAACTTGTAAACTTGGCACACAACCATCACCACCTTTCCACGATCCCACACAAACATGCATTTTTGACTGATCATCACAATCTGATTCTATACTTATGTTTGATTTCATATCCATGTGAAGCTCTTTAACATACTTCTTCTCCACATCAAAAGGTATGCATTCATGCATATTCATACCTAAAGTTTCTTCATTGAGATCTCCTTTGCTATGCATATCACCATCTTCAACTACCTACATATCATCAAAATAAAATTTTGAGTTTGCATCAACACAGACGCTTTCATTATCAACATTCAAATCATGATCATATTCAAAATATTTCATGCCTTCAAATTCCTTGGCATCTTGTACATCTAATGGCTCAAATATAAAAGGAAAAACAACAATATGTGCATCATATTTAACACTATATGGAGTATTTTCACTATCAAACTTTATATCAGCAGGGCACAAGAGTTCTTGACCTCTCCCATATGCATATCTCTGATACTTAGCTACCAATAACTCTAAAACTCTCTCACTGCTGATTGAGTAGGTGTCCTCTTCATATAAACTCTCCATACTTGTATCCCCTGTGCATTCCCAAGAGCTGTGGACATCATCTTCTTGCAAATTGAAGTATTCTTTAGCCAATTTGTCACCCTTGAAACCTAAAAACTTAGAGGACTCCTAAGAGCATGTGCTTGTCATAGTATAGGAGATTGAATCTCCAACAACCTTACTAAAATCATAGTCACCATCTAAAAGAAAGAGTTGAATATCTAGGTATTCTATTTCAACTTCATTCAGGTTGTTATGGCATTCATTTTCAAGTGTGCTTTCTTCATCTACCTATTGTTCACAAATATCAACCATTGCAACCTAACAATGCACTTCATCCTCAGCAACACAAGAAGCATCACTACTAACTTGTGCATTCTTATCACACTCTTGTTCAACCTTCTCATTATCAACATTAAGATTTTCAACATTAAGTGCAATTTTAGTTTTGAACCCTTCAATCATATCTATTCATCCAATAATCTGATTCAAGCTTGCTGGTTTCAAATATTTTGACCAACAAACAACAATAGGTTCATAAATTTGCAAGAACAAGTCAATCCATTCAAAGTCTTTAAGTGTAAATCTTAAAGTGATACTCTACAATTCTCTTAGGAACCTTGATAGCAGTGCATGTGGTGACTCACCTTTTAATCTTCTTATGTTTAACTGTGCACTAAGATACACCATTGGGTCCACAAAATTTATATTACTCTCATACTCAACTTGAGGCCAATAAAAATGATCGTGATGCTGAAAAGCCTAAGCTAGGACAACAAGGACATTCATATCTTGAAACACATTTTCAACACTTGACACGTGTTGCACTTGTGCACACATTACATCCCCACTTGCTGGAAAAAAATGAGAACTAAAGAGTTGTCCATAACTTTCATTGTTACTATTGGATCAATTGAAGAACAACCCTTAAAATCTTCCTATGAAGATATGCATTACACGGGAGGACTGTCATACCACTCTCTTGCACTATCTTTCAAAGACCCCATGAAAAACTTCATGACAATATCTTTATACTGAATTTGAAAAATCTTCAATAAACTCACAAAATGATTGCACATGCCTAACTACTTATTCAGATTCACTTGCATGGAACAAGGGCATTTTATCTTTATGCTCAATAGGAAAAGGATATGGGTATTCTTGGACATTGCTAAAGTTTAAAGGCTTATACCTTTCAGGGATAAACACTTCTCTAGGTTGACATTGCTTAAGTTGTTGATTATTCATTATGCCTGGGACAATGTTGGCATTATGTGAACTGGTATGAGGACATGATGACATTGTATGTTGTCATTGATGTCAATATGCTGAAGAGGAGAGAACCGATATATGTGAGAACCAGTATAACACTGTGAACCAGCATTTGTGCCAAAGTGAAGCGGTGTATTTGCTTAAGGTGAATCGGCATGTGGTTATGGGAACCAGCACATGGAAGCTTTGTATAACTACCGGTTGGTAGTCTCAACTTCAGTGTTTTTGGTTATAGTACCTCAAGCCTGTGTGACTCAATTGGTGACTTTGTGTGATGAGTTAGCATTGTAACAAAGAATAGATCATGTTGCCACGTCAGCCTTGTGTGCATGAAGGATCTTGCATGAAGGAGATTGTTCCCATCTACCTCAGGAATGTGCAAAGTCTATAAACAGTGATAATGCATGATGGGTTATCAGCCGCCATGAAATCGGTGGAAAAAAAATGGAGAACATCTTGAGATTGGATCAAGACTGTTGCATTTAATACAATATGCTCAATGGTCAGGATTGAACCATTTGAATTGCTTAACCTAACAGGTTTAGGGTTTAGGGTTTATGCTACCGAACTATCTGTTTCCTATAAGGTAGATGTTGTGTTTCTTTTTGAGGTTGTTGGCAAAATTTGTGTGTGTGTATCCAAGTGAAGAGATACATGATTCTTGCTAGACCAGAAGAGAGAAGTGATGCCTACAGAGTGTAAGTGCAGAAGGTGAAGATGAGCTAAAGTGGATCTACATTGGCATTGAGTGTTGTTACTAGATCATTGTAATACCTATTGATCTCTAACCACTTCAATAGTTGGGAAATCCCTTAATAGGGTAGCTTTAACCGGCTTGCTGTAAATATTTTAATAGGGTGACTCAAAACCATTGAGTTCTTGAAATCCTCTAACAAGGTAACCTTTAACAGGGTTTAACCCTTAACCAGGTATTCTAGCCATCCCTTAACTGGGTGATCCCTAATAGGATTGGTTCCTAACAAAACCTATTGTATCAGTCTCTAACCGGATAAGGCTCCTAATAGAGAGGACTTCTAAAGAGTTCAAAAACAACTTGTGGGTATTCATCCCCACCATGGTTTTTCCCAGTTGGGTTTCCACATGAAAAATTTGTGTGTCATGTGTGGCATTATTCATGTGATGGTTTGAGTAATTTGTGTCTGAAGGTAAATCATGTTGATCTAATTGTTTATATATATATCTTTGATGATAGATTACCTATTCATGCACTAGGGTGAAATGGAATGAAGTATTAGATTGTATGAGAAGATAACTGTCAACCAGTTTATGCTTGTCTTAGTTATTCTAGGTTTTGCCAGTTGTACTTTGCTTAAGACCGGTGTTACTATTTTTCTGTCAAAGCACAATGTCTACTGACAAACCGGTTTAAGATTGTGTTTTTGTCTATACTGATTCACCCCCCCTCTCAGTACCAGTTTGGTACTATCCATTCATCATTGAGTTATCAATTGGTATCAGAGCATCCTCTAGGTCCTCTGTGTTATAAGCTTAACCGCTTGAGGTAAAGATCCCAGCCTAATGATGAAGAGGGAAGGTCCAAAGTTCAATAGAGAAAATTTTAGTATATGGAAAGATAGAATGAAGATATACATCAGAAGCATGGGTGCTCAACACTGGAGCTATGTTGAGAATTCTTATGTTGCCCCTATCGGTACTCTCACCGATGACCAAAAGAGAGAGATGCAGGAGAATGGGCAAGTTATGGAAGCCCTAATTAGTAGTTTATCTGACATTGAGATTATTGATGTCCAAGATAAGATAAATCCCAAAGAGGTATGGGATACTCTTGAAAATATCTATGGCGGTGATGAGCATGTAAAACAAGCTAAGGAAGAAAGCCTTAGAGGGAAGTTTGAAGACATGCAGATGGTTGAAGGTGAGACCATTCAATAGTATGGAATAAGAATCAAGACTGTTGTCGGAGATATCAAGAGTGCAGGTGGTAAAATGGAAGATTCCACTATGGTAAGAAAAGTCTTGAGATCCTTATTACCGGTCTATGCAATAAGGGTTGCTACTATTCAGGAGTTGAGATCAATAGACAAGACTAAGGTATCCCTAGACTCCATCATTGTAAAGTTGACAACCTATGAGCTAAATAGTTTTGATGGCAGTGTTCAAAAGATTTAATCAACTTTTAAAGCTTCTGTTGTACCATCTAGAAAAGGAAAAGAAGCTAGCACTAGTGGTGAACCAAGATAGAGTAGAGAAATGGATGATGAGGAGATTCTGATGACATTTGAAGCTCTTCTTGCTAGGAAACTTCCTAAAGGAACCAACAAATATAGAGGTAAGCTCCCTTTGAAATGCTTTTCTTGTAACCAGATAGGACATATTGTTGTAAACTGTTCTAATGGCAACAACAAGGACAAATAAGAAAGGTTCAAGAAATTGAAAGGAGAAAACCAAAGAAACTATTTTGTGGCAGTTGATGAAGGTGTCATAGATGAGGAATTAGAAGAAGAAAATGAAGATATTGTGTTTGTTGTTGTCAAGGAAGATGTGTCAGACAAGAAGGCTCTTATCTCCCACTTTGATAATTCCAATGAGTGGATCATTGATGGTGGTTATTCTCACCATATGACTGGTGACTGGAGCAAGTTTCTATCCTTGGAAGAGTATGATGGTGGTGTGGTTCACTTTGGTAATGATGCACCATGTATGGTCAAAGGCAGAGGGTCCATCTCTTTGAATGGAAAGAGTAGTGCTGACAATGTGTATTGGGTTGATGGTCTAAGACACAACCTTCTAAGTGTTTCCCAACTAAACGATAGTGGTCTCACTTTGGAATTCAAGAATGTAGTGTGCAGAATCAAAGGAAAGAATGGTGAATTGGTGGCCACTGGCATGCAAACCAAAGGTAACCTATTTCAGCTGAATGCAAATATAAGTACATGTCTTATGGCTAAATTTGATGATAGCTGGATATGGCATATGAGACTCTGCCATATAAACTTTGATAGCATTGTGAAGGCTAGTAAGATCAAGGCAGTTAGAGGATTGCCAGTGCTGAGCAAACCAGAAAATACCTTGTGCAGAGAGTGTCAATTGGGGAAAATGTCTTCCTCAACCTTTAAAGGTAAATCTTTCACTACTGACAACTTGCTTGATCTTGTGCATACTGATTTGTGTGGTCCTACAAAAACTAGGAGTGTGCAGGGAGATAGGTATTTTATGATTCTTACTGATGACTACTCCAGAATGATGTGGGTCACATTCTTGAAAGATAAGTCTGAAGCTTTTGTAAAATTCAAAGCTTTTAGAGTATTAGTGGAGAAGGAAAGCGGTAAAAGGATCAAGTTCCTAAGAACTGATCAAGGAGGGGAATTCACTTCTGGTGAATTCAACAAGTACTATGAAGAACGTGGCATCAAGAGGCAACTATCTACCCCCCGAACTCCACAATAGAATGGCCTAGCAAAGAGGAATAACCAGACTATGGTTGAAGTAGCTAGAACTATGTTGATTCAAGGAAAAGTTGCTCACACCTTTTGGAGAGAAGCGATGAGCACTATAGTCTACACAATGAACTAGGTACTCATCAAGATGTTGGTATTTTGGTATGGTTTTGTCATTGATGTTAACACCTACTAAAACACTAGCACTTTGGAGATCCAGCAACATTCATCGGCAAGCAAGTAACTATTGCACAGTTACTGGTATCTGATACACTGGCAAGATATAATGATCATTGACACTTGGAATGGCATGGAAGACACATGGTTATGTCAAAGACATCGTTTGGACATCTTGTCCTAGAGTTTTGTTCATTGGTATATTCATAGTTGCATATTTGTTGTTACCGAAAAATATGTCTAGGGTTACACCAGCAGGTTTATCTTTTCCAGATCAGCATGGCACGCTATGAAGATGATTAATTATTGTTGTAAATGCATTAAGCTGACATGTTCAATCGGTTATTGCATTGGATATTATATTGTTTGTAAAATGTTTTTATTGTAATATCTTGTAGAGCCGACCTACTAAAATTGGTCTTAGCTTATGGTATAAATGTAAGATCTTATTTGTAAGATCAAATGTGGAATGCGAACAAGGATTGTGTGAAGGTATATGCGAGATTAAGCAGAGCTATACACAAAGACATCATTTGAAGGTAAATCTAGGTTTTTGTGAAAGCATATCAGCATTACACCAGTACTGAATCCAGCATATGAAGATGCTATTTTGAGAAATACATTCTTATTGGATTTAGCCATCCAACCATAGTCAGTGTGACTCCCATTTTGTGATTGAGCAGTGAGCTCTAGGCTGTTGGCCTTTCTGCATGTGCAGACCCCATTTATGTACACTTACTATCTGCACTAATATCATCTGAATTTGGGTAAGGTTTCCCACCGTGGTTTTTCCCCTTATAGGGTTTCCACATACAAATATTGGTGTTATGTGTTGTGGATAACCTTGTGTTTATGTTTCATGCATTAATCTTTACTAGTATAGCAATTACTTGTTATAACTATCTACCAACATACTTAACTGGTTTACCGATATTAAGCATTAAGTTGGTTAAGTTGTTTTTGGTTTAAATTTATTAGACAACTGATTCACACCCCCCTCTCAGTTGTCTCTAGGACCTAACAATTGGTATCAAAGGTTAGTCCTCTTTTTGCAGAAGTTTAAGAGCTTGAGGAGATCCAATGTCTACTAATTATTTCAAGAAGGACAGTCCTAAACTTGATATGGCATATGGAAGATCAGAATGGAGACACATCTAAATTGCATTGGAAAAGACATCCGGGAAGTTACAAAGAATGGTTATAGTGCTGCTATACCAGGTCAGCCCAGTCCAGCTAACTTGACAATAGATGAGGAAAATGATTGCAAAGCAAGAGAAGCACTTTTGAGTGTATTATCAGATCAACAAATCATGGGACTATCAGATAGGTCTACTGCTAAAGCTATTTGGGATCATTTGGAAACATTGAATGAAGGAGATTCCACAGTCAAAATTACAAAACTTGAAAGCTTCCGAGTCAGGTATGAACATTTGAAAATGGAAGAAGATGAAAGGATTTCTTCTTTTATGGAAAGAGTAAATGAAATTTTTTTGGGTATTAAATGTTGTGGAGGAACCTTAAGTGACAATGAAATTATTTCAAAAGTTTTAAGAGGATTTCCACCGGCATATAAAATGAAGGTTATTGCTATAAATGAGTTAAGAACAATGCCTAATACATCAGTTACTAGGGATACATTGATTGGGAAACTTTCAGCTTTTGAAATTGAAGAATTTGGTCCTATTGCTACTATAAAGACAGATTTGGCCTTTAAAGCATCAACATCATTTGCTCCATCATTTGACAAATCTGATTGGAAAGCCTTTTATGTAAGAGAACTTGAAGAAAGTAGGAAAGAAAATGAAGAACTTGAAGAACTTGAAGCACTATTTGCAAGGAAAATGCCTAAAGGTCCAGTTGGAAGTAAGTATGAAGGTAAAGCACCCTTTAAATGTTTTAACTGCAATAAGATTGGTCATATGGCTTCAAGATGCTCTGATAGACATGCTAGACTAAGAGAAGAAGCTAGAAGAATATACAAGCCTAACCCTGAATATCATAGATACAGATTTAAGAAGAATAAAGACAAATCTTGTTACATTGCTGATGAAGGTGTGACTGATGATTCTGATGAGGATCTGACAGACAATGGATGGGTTTTTGTTGCTATAATAGAAGATCAACCGACACCTACTGCTCAACCGATAGTATAGGCTCTGGCAGCTAAAGTTGAAGTAAAGGATGAATGGATCATTGATTCAGGATGCTCACATCATATGACAGGAGACAAAGGTAAATTCTTGAACTTTCAAGAATACAATGTAGGCTTAGTGAGATTTGGAGATGACAAAGCTTATTCAATCAAAGGTAAGGGTACAATATCTCTTGATGGTAAGCATAACACTGACAATGTTTACTATGTTGAAGGATTAAAGCATAATCTTTTGAGTGTTGGTCAATTAGTTGAGAAAGGATTTTAGTTCCAATTCAAAAATGGAAAATCCAAAATCATGAATAGAACTAGTTTGGATATTGCAACCAGTAATCAAACTAGAGGTAATATCTTTCATCTGAATAACAATGAAAAGACATACTTAATTGCACATATAGATGAAAGTTGGTTATGGCATAAGAGACTCTATCATGTAAACTTTGATTGCATGGTAAAGATCAGTACTACTAAGGCAGTTAGAGATTTACCTAAAATTGTCAAACCTCAGAATACAGTATGTAAGGAATGCTAATTTGGAAAACAAGTTAGAGCTAGTTTCAAAAGTATTCTAGAAAAATCAAATAATGCTCTTGATTTGATTCACACTGATTTATGTGGTCTAGCTAGAACTAAAAGCTTACAAGGTGATAGATATTTCATGCTAATTATTGATGACTATTCTAGAATGTGTTGGGTTACTTTTCTCAGAGAAAAATCATAAGCACTTGGAAAGTTCAAACTATTCAAAGCAATGGTAGAAAATGAAACCGGTAACAAAATCAAATGTTTAAGATTAGATCAAGGAGGTAAATTTACATCTAGGGATTTTAATACATTCTATGAAGTGAATGGAATCAGAAGACAGCTATCAGCACCTCGGACACCACAGTAGAATGGAGTTGTTAAAAGGAAAAATAGAACTATCTTGGATACAGCAAGAAGTATGTTATCAGAAGGAAACCTACCACATGTATATTGGAGAGAAGAAGTCAGCACAACAGTCTATACATTTAACAAAGTTCACATCAAAGGTGAAACCGGTAAGACCCCTCATGAACTATGGTTTGGTAATACTCCTACTCTTAAGTATTCTAGAATATTTGGAAGTAAAGGTTATATCAAAAGAGATGAGTATATTGGCAAATTTGATCCTAGAAGTGATGAAGGAATATTTCTTGGTTATTCATCTAAGAGCAAAGCATATAGATGTTTTAACAAGAGATTGCAGAAAATTGTTGAAAGTACAAATGTAAAGATTGATGAACAATTCAGAGGAACTTCAAGGTATATAGACTCTAACCGGCAACAAAATTTTTGATAAATGAACCTACTCTAAATCCACCAGTACAGAATGAAGATCCAGTTACCCTGGTACCATCTGAGGATTCCACAGTAATTGAAGAACAACAACAAACAAAGACACCCCGGTATGTAAGACTGAATCATTCTGAAGATTAGATAATTGGAAACAAGTTTAAAGGAGTTATGACAAGAGGAAGATTGGCAAATGAAGAGGTATGTCTTATTTCTCAAATTGAACCATCATCTGTTAATGAGGCATGTGAAGATAAATTTTGGATCAAAGCTATGGAAGAATAATTAGAACAAATTAAGAAAAACAACACTTGGACATTAGTTCCCCGACCTAAAGATAAAAATGTAATTGGAACCAAATTGGTATTTAGAAACAAACTTAATGAAGATGGTAAGGTTGTCAGAAATAAAGCAAGACTAGTGTGTAAGGGATATTCTTAGAAAGAAGGAGTTGATTACAATGAAACCTTTGCACCAATAGCTAGAATTGAGGCAGTAAGATTATTCTTGGCTTTTGCAGCACACAAGAACTACAAAGTTTATCAAATGAATATTAAATGTGCATTTTTGAATGGAGATCTTAAAGAGGAAGTATACATTGAACAACCTGATGGATTTTCTTTGATGGATGACAATGATATGGTTTGCAGGTTAAGAAAAGCTCTATATGGACTAAAACAAGCTCCAAGAGCTTGGTATGCAAGATTGGATAAGTATCTTTTAAAGATTGGTTTTACTAAAGGAAATGCAGACAACAATTTATATTATAAAGTAACTAATGATGACATCTTGATTATAGAAGTATTTGTTGATGATATAATCTTTGGAGGAGAAGATGGATTATGTAAGGAATTTTCTATTAAAATGCAACAAGAATTTGAAATGTCTATGATTGGAGAAATAAAATTCTTTTTAGGATTGCAGATTTCACAGACTGATAAAGGTATATTCTTGAGTCAATCCAAATACTTAAAAGAATTACTAAAAAAATTTGGGATGGAGAACTCTAAACCGGTAAGCACACCTATGACAACAAATGACAAATTATCACAAAGGGATGAATCTACACCTGTTAATCCAACTAGATACAAATCTATGATAGGAGGTTTACTGTATTTGACACAAACCAGACCTGATATTATGAATGCAGTATGTATTGTTTCAATATTTCAAAGTAATCCTAGAGAACATCATGAATCAATAGTAAAAAGGATTTTTTGGTACTTACAAGGCACTATAAATCTTGGATTACGGTATCCTAGAGATAAAATTTTTGAATTATGTGCATACATAGATGCAAATTGGGCAGGAGACGTGGATGATAGAAAAAGCACCACCGGCGGAGCATTCTTTCTTGGAAACAGATTAGTTTCTTGGTTGAGTAAGAAATAAAGTTGTACATCTTTATCAACAGCTGAATCAAAATATGTTGCAGCAACAACTAACTGTACACAGGTACTATGGCTTAAGCAAATGTTGAAAGACATAAAGGTAAAATGCAAGGAACCTATTACTATTTATTGTGATAACACTACAACAACTAAATATCTAAGAATCTGGTATTACATTCTAAAACCAAAGATGTTTCTATCAAACTAAATTTTCTAAGGGAAAATGTTGAAGCAAAAGAGATAAAACTGGTTTATGTGAATACTAAAGAGCAGATTGCAGATATTTTCACTAAACCTTTGCCTAAGGAGACTTTTGAATATCTCAGAGATTAGCTTGGAGTCATAAAACCACTAGTAGAGACTTAGACAGTTGATGATTGTCATCAATCAATAGAATTAACAGAGAAATCTTTTATTCTGGTCTTTGATGAGGAAGCTACTTCTTAGGGGGAGTAGTTCGTATATTGAATTGATTGGTATTTTGTATATGAACTTGGTTTTATTGTAACTTTGGCATTTGATGTAAAAGGGGGAGAGATATCTATGGAAAAACAAATGATCTTTTGTGGAGAGATTGGTATGAAAAAATTTGGAAAACACATGTTGCTCCCAGGGGAGAGATTGTCGTTTAGGAGAGATTATTACTCTCTGATTTTTGGTTATGATCTTTTTGGAGATTGTTGGTTTTTGATACTTGGCATTTCTTTTTTGGCACTTTGATGGTTTTTCCATCTTGTGTTTCCATCAATGCCAAAGGGGGAGATTGTTGGTATTTTGGTATGGTTTTGTCATTGATGTCAACACCTACTAAAACACTAGCACTTTTGAGATCCAACAGCATTCATCGGCAAGCAAGTAACTATTGCACAGTTACTGGTATTTGATACACTGGCAAGATATAATGATCACTGACACTTGGAATGGCATGGAAGACACATGGTTATGTCGAAGACATTGTTTGGACATCTTGTCCTGGAGTTTTCTTCATTGGTATATTCATAGTAGCATATTTCTTGTTATTGACAAATAGGTCTAGGGTTACACCGGTAGGTTTATCTTTTCTAGATCAGCATGGCATGCTATGAAGATGATTAATTATTGTTGTAAATGCATTAAGCTGACATGTTCAATCGGTTATTGCATCAGATATTATATTGTTTGTAAAATATTTTTATTGTAATATCTTGTAGAGCCGACCTACTAAAATTGGTCTTAGTTTATGGTATAAATGTAAGATCTTATTTGTAAGATCAAATGTGGAATGTGAACAAGGATTGTGTGAATGTATATGCGAGATTAAGCAGAGCTATACACGAAGACATCATTTGAAGGTAAAGCTAGGTTTTTGTGAAAGCATATCAACATTACACCGGTGCTGAATCCAACATATGAAGATGCTATTTTGAGTAGTACATTCTTATTGGATTTAACCATCCAACTGTACTCAGTGTGATTCCCATTTTGTGATTGAGCAGTGAGCTCTAGACTATTGGCCTTTCTACATGTGCATACCCCATTTATGTACACTTACTATCTGCAATAGTATCATCTGATTGTGGGTAAGGTTTCCCACCATGGTTTTTCTGCTTACAGGGTTTCCATGTACAAATATTGGTGTTATGTGTTGTGGATGACCTTGTGTTTATGTTTCATGCATTAATCTTTACCAGTATAGCAATTAACTATTATAACTATCTACTGACATACTTAACTGGTTTACCAGTATTAAGCATTAAGTTGTTTTTGGTTTAAATTTATTAGACAACTGATTCACCCCCCTCTTAGTTGTCTTTGGGACCTAACACAAGAAAGGTAAGGATAAAACTCCTTATGAGTATTGGACTGGTAAGACACTTGTGGTTAGCTACTTTAGAGTGTTTGGTAGCAAATGTTATATCAAGAGGAGCAAACACCAGAGCAAATTTGATGTGAAAAGTGATGAGGGAATATTCCTAGGGTATTCCACCAAGAGCAAAGCTCTCAAGTGTTTCAATAATAGGACTCAAAGAATTATGGAAAGCATCAATGTAAGAGTTTATAAAACCTCTGAGAAAACTAAGGAAACCGACAGTGAGAAAGTGGTAAATGAACCGGTTGCCTATCAACCAAGTACCAGTATCAGTGTTCCTACACTGGTAGATGTAGATGCTGATACTGATGTAGATGAGGATGAAGAAGAAAAGCAAGAGGAATCTATTAAGACCATTCCTTGGTATGTCAAGCTGAATCATGATCCCAAGCAGATCATAGGAGATAAGGATGTAGGAATTCTTACAAGAAGAAAGGTCAGAGAAAACTCATGTATGATCTCTGAATTTGATCCTAAATCATTCAAAGAAGCACATAAAGATGAAGATTGGATCAAGGCAATGGAAGAGGAACTTGACCAGATAGAAAAAAATGGTACATGATTTTTGGTACCTAGACTAGAGCATAAAAATGTCATTGGCACCAAATGGGTTTTCAGAAATAAGCTGAATGAGGATGGCACAATGATTAGAAACAAAGCCAGAGTGGTGTGTAAAGGATATGCTCAAGAAGAAGGAGAAGACTATGGAGAAACCTTTGCTCCTGTAGCCAGATTGGAAGGAGTTTGTATGCTTCTTGCATATGTAACTTTTAAAGGATTCAAAGTATATCAAATGGATGTAAAATCTGCATTCCTAAATGGTGTACTTGAAGAGGAGGTGTATATGGAGAAACTAGATGGGTTTTCCCTATCTGAAGATAGTGACATGGTGTGTAGGCTACATAAAGCCTTATATGGTCTAAAGTAGGCACCTAAAGCATGGTATGAATGCCTGCATTCCCATCTTGTGAAGATTGGATTTGAGAGATCAAACGAAGATAGCAATATCTACTTAAAGTTTGAAGGAGATCAGATCCTGATTTGTGAGGTATTTGTTGATGACATTATCTTTGGTGGAGATGACAAGATGAGTCATGAGTTTGCAGATGAGATGAAGAAAGAGTTTGAGATGTCACTCATAGGGGAGATTAAGTTCTTCATTGGAATGAAGATTCAGTAAATGAAAGATGGAATCTTTATCACTCAGTCCAAGTATGTCAAAGAGGTTTTAAAGTTCTTTGGCATGGAAGATATCAAACCGGTTGGTACACTGATGGTGACCAGTTGTAAATTATCCAAGGAGGATGACTCAGCATTGGTTGATGAGAAGGAATACCGATCAATGATTGGTAAGTTGCATTATGTAGTGCATAGTAGACCAGATATTGCACATGCAGTTGGCATTACTGCAAGGTTCCAGAAAAGTCCAAGAGAATCCCACTTGGTTGAAGTCAAGTGGATTCTTAGGTATCTGAAGGGAACTATTGACTATGGGTTATGGTATCCATACAATAATGATTTTAACTTGAAAGTGTTCACAGATGTTGATTGGGTTGGTAATGTAGATGACTGGAAGAGCACAACCGGTGGTGCATTCTTTCTCGGTGGTAGACTGGTCTCATGGATGAGTAAGAAGCAGAGTTGTATCTCTCAGTCTATATTAGACACAAAGTATGTTGCAGCTTTCATGAACTGCACTTAGACAATTTGGATGAAGCATGTATTAAATGGCTTCAAAGTTCCTATATCTGAACTGGTAAGTATATTTTGTGACAATACTAGTACAATTAACATCTCCAAGAATCCGGTTTTACATTCTAGAACCAAGCACTTTGAGCTTAAGTATCATTTCTTGAGTGAAAAGGTTTAGAACAAAGAGATTGCACTGGAACATGTTTCCAGTAAGGAACAGTTAGTAGACATATTCACCAAGCCTCTCCCAAATGCTACATTTATGTGCTTAAGAGGTGAATTAGGGGTGTTGCCCCTTCAGGAGATAAACTAAAAGTATATGCTCCACATTAGTCAAGTATTGCATAGTCAAATTTTTCTTCAGGATTGATGTGTTGAAGGATGCTACTCCTTAGGGGGAGCAACATAATGGAACAGGGAAGCTTGTGCCTCCACTTTGGCATTGTTGTCAAAGGGGGAGAAGAAGTGAAGAAGAGAAGATATCTGTAGAAATTGGGGGAGAAGATGTGAAGTGGAGAGATATCTTTGTATATTTCCATCAATGCCAAAGGGGGAGATTGTTGGCATTATGTGAACCGGTATGAGGACATGATGACATTGTATGTTGTCATTGATGTCAATATGTTGAAGAGGAGAGAACCAGTATATGTGAGAACTGGTATAACACTATGAACCGACATTTGTGCCAAAGTGAAGCGGTGTGTTTGTTTAAGGTGAACCGGCATGTGGTTATGGGAACCAGCACATCGAAGCTTTGTATGACTACTCGCTGGTAGTCTCAACTTCAGGGTTTCTGGTTGTAGTACCTCAAGCCTATGTGACTCAATCAGTGACTTTGTGTGATGAGTTATCATTGTAAAAAAGAATAGATCATGTTGCCACGTCAACCTTGTGCGCGTGAAGGATCTGGCATGAAGGAGATTGTTCCCATCTCCTTAGGAATGTGCGAAGTCTGTAAATAGTGATAACGTGTGATGGGTTATCAGCCACCATGAAATCGGTGGAAAATGAATGATGGAGAACGTCTTGAGATTGGATCAAGACTGTTGCATTTAATGTAATATGCTCAATGCTTAGGATTGAACTATTTGAATTTCTTAACCTAATAGGTTTAGGGTTTAGGGTTTATGCTACCGACCTATTTATTTCCTATAAGGTCGATGTTCTATTTCTTTCTGAGGTTGTTGGAAAAAGTTTTGTGTGTGTATCCAAGTGAAGAGATACGTGATTCTTTCCAGACCAGAAGAGAGAAGTGATACCTACAAAGTGTAAGTGAAGGAGGTGAAGAGGAGCTAAAGCAGATCTGCATTGGCATTGAGTGTTGTTACCAAATCATTATAATACCTATTGATCTCTAGCCACTTCAACAGTTGGGAAATCCCTTAACAGGGTAGCTTTAACCGGCTTGCTGTAAATCCTTTAATAGGGTGACTCATAACCATTGAGTTCTTGAAATCCTCTAACAAGGTAACCTTTAACAAGGTTTAACCCTTAACTGGGTATTCTAGCCATCCCTTAACAGGGTGATCCCTAATAGGATCAGTTCCTAACAGAACCTATTATATCAGTCTCTAACCAGACAAGGCTCCTAACAGAGTGGACTTCTAAAGAGTTCAAAAATGGCTTGTGGGTATTCATCCCCACCATGGTTTTTCGTAGTTGGGTTTCCACGTGAAAATTCTGTGTGTCATGTGTCGTGTTATTCATGTGATGGTTTGAGTAATTTGTGTTTGAAGGTAAATCATGTTGATCTAGCTATTTATATATATATATCTTTGATGATAGATTGCCTTTTCATGCACTAGGGTGAAATTGAATGAAGTATTAGATTGTATGAGAAGATAAGTGTCAACGGGTTTATGCTTGTCTCAGTTATTCGAGGTTTTGCCAATTGTACTCTGCTGAAGACCGGTGTTACTGTTTGTCTATCAAAGCACAGTCTCTACTGACAAAATGATTTAAGATTGTGTTTTTGTCTATACTGATTCACCCCCCTCTCAGTACTAGTTTGGTACTATACGTTCATCATTGAGTTATCAGACAAAACTATGATGATACATCTTGACTTGACTTCAAAACTATTCATACAAACATTGTAGATACATATTTCATGACTTTTTCCTTTTCACAACAAGGCCTTAAGTAGAACTAATACAAAAATGACTCAAGATCAGACTTAAGGTCTTTTCGAATGAGCCTATTACAAGATTACATGCTCTTCTCAAAGTAACATGACTGAAAACTACAACATAGAAGAAAGTGATCTGGATACAAAGACTTTCCCTTCTTACTAGTTCTACACCACTTAATAAGGGTTCATTTCAAACCTTAACACTTTATGATTTTCATAAATTTCTTTGGTAAACCAAAAGAAAAATACGTAAAAAATTTACAGCAGCTGATCATTTCTTTCCTGACTGAGAACTCTCAAATTTGGAGCTCCTTGCTTTCTTCTTCAGGTTCTTGTAGGATAGAGTTGCCACCTCCTTATCGAGGAACAATTTTTGAACAAATGAGAGCTATTCAAAGCCTTTTATCATTTTGGGTCTTCCTTTACAACAGAGGCATTCAAAACCCTTTCATACATGCTACTACAAAAACTTTCTAGACTAAAAACCATTCAACTAGAGACTCTACAGTGTGACTTAACAATTTTTCAAAAAATAATCCCCAACAAATCGCCAATTTGTTGGTTACAGCTCAGATGGGGCAATCTCAACTGTATAATAACAATAAATTTTTACCAAAGACTAAGAACTTTCCCTAGTAGAGTCATCAATCTGTTAGTTCCCAAATTAACATGTCCCCAAACCCTAAATATTTAACCTCTTTCTTATCAACAATTTCAGGGTTGGATTTGGCCAATGATCGAGATTCAGCCACAAGATTCAAATCTTCTAAACTTTTGGATCTACAAGACCAAGGTAGGTACACCTGATTAATGCCCAAATAAACTAGAACTTTCAGCACTCATGCCCTTACAAAATACAACAAATATCTGAATATGAATATGCCAATGAAAGTGTATGAACTTAAGATGTGGCTACAATCCTAGCTTTTTAACTCTCACTCAACACTTAGGATTGATTTCTACACTAAGCCTACTCCTACAAACTAAAAAATAAAAGAATATTTGATGAGATAATTGTTGGTAATTGACACTTATTCAGTTTCTTATGTTGTCATTGATGGCAATATATTTTGGTTCACATTAACATCCGACAGACACTTCACCAGCATCAAGGATTTCAAAGGTAATCAACAAACTAGGTACCGGTATGGGAAGTTGACATCACTTGGAGATCCAGCAAAGGGTAGTATCTAGAAAATCATTTTATAATTCATATATATTTGTAATGAGCTGACATGTATTATCATTTTGTATGTAAGTCAACATAGGGCATAAATGTTTGTAAGTGTATATAAGTCATTCTATTAGGTCATTTTCAATATAACATTCGTGATAAGATCTGAAATACAAAATTTACGTATGCAAGATCATTTATATGCAAAAGCAATATTCTGTAATGATCTGTAGATGATTTGTAAGGTACTCATTAGGTATATGTTATTCCAACAAGGGTTTAGGGTTTAAGAACCAGAAAAATTTAGAGCCTTAACCGAACTCAATCGGGCATAGCAGATGCATAATATGAGTTTAGTTTTGTATTTTTGTATCAGAAATTTATTGTAGTTAGTGAGACTCTTGGTGATGAGTAGTGTTCTCTAGGCAGTGTGCCTCCCTACATGTGCAGGCCCCTATTATATGTAATATCTCTTCATATGGCCAGTGAATTGATATTGTGGGTCACAAATCCCACTGTGGTTTTTCCTCATTGAGGTTTTCCACGTATAAATTCTTTGTTTTATGGTGTTCATTTATGTCATTGCATTATTTGTTTTAGTTATATGTATTTATGTTTACCAGTTGATGAATGAATGCTTTGATAAGGCTTAAATCTTATAATCTGGTAGAACACTAATTCACCCCCCCCATCAGTGTTCTTAGATTCCAACAATTGGTATCAGAGCTTGGTGACAGGTTCAAACCCCTCGCTTGTGTGGGGGGGATTATTGCAAGGTGTGCACCCTTGGTCTCCTTGTGTTGTGCAGCACAACGCTTGGGTTTGTGACATGGTTTAACAGCCTCCTAGGGATTCTATAAGTCTAGTGGTTGTATCGGGCATTGATAGGTTGATCTTTTGGTGCCAATTCTGAAAATTGGGTGCAAACCCCATGACCAATACCTTTATTAGGCCAGGAGAGTCAACTTACAACATGTAACTTTAAACCCAAATAGACTAACATATAGCTAGTGATCTCACAATATCAATGCATTACATTAATATCCTCATTTTTGGTTTCGTTACAACCATGCTTGAGATTCCATCATGCACATAACATTATTTCTTCATCCTATTAAAGCAATTTAATCTCTTCCTTTGAGAGAATATAAAAAAGACAAACACTAGAACTTGCTGGGACAAAACAAAGAATCCTTGATCATTCATTTCATAAACTAATGGTTTTACATAAAGGAGACAATTGCAATAAAACACTTAAACCTGCTTGCATTTTGGTTACAAGACTATTTGAAACAACAAAATGACAACAAGCTCAAAAATAGAACTCTAACATACTATAATTTATGGACTATAAATGGAAGCCTTGCTTCCAGAATATTTTTCAAAAAATTACATTAGAATCTTCTTGAATGAGAAGAAAAGAAGACTAAGTACAGAAAGAAGAAAACACTAAAAGAAACCCTAAAGGATCCAAAAAATGACATGTCTTGTTCTTTGTTGTTGTTTTTTTCAATTTAAAATTCTCCTCAAGTCTACCTCTATTTTGCATCTCTAAATCTGTTGAAGACACCTAGAAAATCTAGAAGACATCCCTCCAGTCACACAACTTTTTCTCTTTAGGCCTGTAAATAAAAAATCTGGTTTATTCATATATGCTTCTGGATTCAGCTGTGTAGAACTTTTTTTGTACCAACATTTTGAATTACACTTTGTGATTCATCATCGAGATGATAGAGTTGTAGGAAAAGATGGATAAAATTGCATACTAGTGCAAGATAAAAAGGATAAGAGAGGGGGAAGGGTGACACAAAGTCCAAGGGAGGGAACGCAAAATTCAAGAGAGGAAGGAAAAATAAATAAAAAATTGAGACAAGAAAATAAAAAAGAAAACCAAAAAAATATAAAGTACGAAAACAAAACAAACAAGAAATAAAAAACGAAAAAAGAAAAGAAAGATAAAAATAAATAAAAGACTAAAAAAAATTATATATATATATATATATATATATATATATATATATATATATTAAACAAGGTGACAAGATATGCAAGCCTATAACTATAAAAATGCAAAAGCTTAAATAAAAATAACAAAGAAGAATACGTGTGTGTGTGCACCCACAGACACTCAAACATATATGTTTATTAAAGACATCAATTTTCCACAATCCATCATGTTACTTGCTGCTATTTCTGGATTCAATCATGTCTGTTTTTTTTCCATATATATGTTTATATATATGAGAAAAAGTTTTAATTTATGTATATATATTAAAGAATTTATATAAATAAATATAAACAAATATATAAACATGTATATAGAAAAGAATATATATACATATAAATTCAAACTCATAAATATATATATATATATATATATAAGAATGTAAAGAGAGAGAAAGTAAAAAATGTAAATGCATAAATCAAAGAAAAAGTAAACAAACATAAAAGAAAAAGAAAAAGAAAGAAGGAAAGAGGTCAAGGGAAAATATGATTAAAAACAAGCTAGAGATGACAAGCCACAAGGACAAAGAGGAAACGAGAAGAAAAAGACAAGGGGAAGGAGGAGGAGGCCAAGGCAAAAGAGGGAAAGCCAAGGAAGAGGAAGCTAAGGGATGAGAAGAAAGAGGATTTTTTCCTCCTCCTTAGCCCTCCTCTTTCTTTTGATCCCTTGGGTTCCTCTTCCTTGGCTTTCCCTCTTTCGCCTTGGCCTCCTCCTCCTTCCCCTTGTCTTTTTCTTCTTGTTTCCCCTTTTCCTTGTGGCTTGTAGTCTCTACCTTATTTTTTATGGTCTTTTCCCTTGCTATCTTTCCTTCTTTCTTTTTCATTTTCTTTTGGGTTTGTTTGGTTTTTATTTGATTTATTCATTTGCTTTTTTTACTTTCATTCTTTTTCTATATAGTTTTTTATGGTATATATATGTACATGCATATATATGTATGTATATGTATGTTTGTATTTATATGTATGGATATGTATGTTTGTATATATACAAACACACATGTGTGTGTACATTTATATATACTTACATATATATATGTATATATATGAACGTGTATACATATATATAATCTTCTTTATATTTTTTATTTAAGCTTTTGCATTTTTATAGTTATAGGCTTACATATCTTTTCACCTAGTTTTACACACACACACACACACACACACACACATATATATGCATGTACACAGACACACACATATATTCTTGAATGTCTTTGTATTCACATTTACATGTTGTGGTATTTATATTTTTAAGTCTTTTTTTATCTTTCTTTTCTTTTCATTTTTTATTTCTTGTTTGTTTTGTTTTTGTAGTTTATATTTTTTTTGGTTTTCTTTTTTTAGTTTCTTGTCTCAATTTTATTTTTTTTAAATTTGTTCCTTCCTCTCTTGAATTTTGTGTTCCCTCCCTTGGACTTTGTGCCACCCTTCCCCCTCTCTTATCCTTTCTATCTTGAACTAGTCTGCAATTTTATCCATCTTTCTCCTACAACTCTATCATCCTAATGATGAATGATGAAGTATGATTCAAAATGTTGATGCAAAAAAAGTTCTACACAGCTGAATCCAAAAGCATATATGAGTGAATTTATCATGGACTATGGAAATATTATCTCTAAAATCTGATTTAATCAACTCACACATGTTGTGACAAAATACTTGTCACACTCGGAATTTTTCCCCTTTGGATTTGACTAAAAATTTCCCCTTTTGGGTCTCTATCTTCTCTACCCGCAACCCACATTTTCTCTCTGACTGAGAATAGAAAACCTCTCCTTGCACCAGTGGCTGCCCTATCCCTTTCATAAATATTTTCATTTGAGTAAAAACATATTTATGCAACCATCATTGATTCATTTCACTGATAGAAAATGTTCCTCCACCCATCTCAATCCTACACACACTTACTCAATCTTGCATAACTATGTAGCCTGTGTATGCCTCATAAAGCAATTTACTGGAAATATACCCTTTATTCCCTATAATGAACATTTAGACCATTACACTATTCTATTTAATCTTGCATCATATTTCATACCCAATACCCATTTTGCTACAACCACCCTACAATGATTTTTGTGCATTCTTCCCTTTTTTACATTGCTGCTCATTGCACACTCTTTGCAGCATTCTCAAATATTAGAAATTTTGGACATACAATCTATAGACATCAAGAAAACTTCTCATGATGTGAATCATCCATCGATCCACAATTAATACAGTGTATCATACAAATCTCATGCTTTTAAAGAACACCTACATTTATATCTTCTTGATTGATATTACCATTCATAGATTCTATGCAAGTTGTGCAACCAAGAGGCCATAGGATTAGCTTCTATTTTGATATCTGAGAAATTTTCTATCTTGTGGTCATTGTACCAATGTGAACAGTGAGAGAGCTAACACAAGGCCCTAAAACTCTTATCTCCTACCCCATCACACTCTAGACACATTCTCAATCATCAACAAAATAATTGTACCTATGCACAGGTCAAATTAGGTACTATGGAGGTTGCGATCTGCAAATTTATTGATGGTCCTCTTATGAGATCATATGTAAGAGCCATTATGCAATGAGTTTAGATCCTCATTGCACCCATTCACAATGCCCAACATTTTGGTGTGACAAGCCCTTTCAGTAAGACCCCTCTTTCTTATCTTCGATGCTCACTGCTATACCAAATTCTAGCATTTCAGTGTGGCCTTCACTTGTCTCTCTGATGTTGTTGTTTTTGGTGAGATTATACCTTTCAGCAGGATGCCCTTTCACCTTTAGTAGACCATAGTTGTCACACCGACATTATGTTTTGCTGAGACATGGGAGGTGTCTCACAGATAATTCCTTTTCAATGTTTGTTACCAAAATTTTGCACATGCCAAATTTGGTGCCCTAATGAAGCCTTGCAGTCATTTTGAAAAGGTCCAAATCATGAGCAAGAAATCAGAAATACACCTTTTTTCTCTAACTTGTTTGCTTCATGTGCAGATACAGGAAAGTAAGACAATATGTGGGTTAAAATGTGGCTCCCACAAGGGTTGAGCTCAACATGTTGTAGATCATAGAGACATCTATGCTCTATTGCAGATGAAATAGTGTGGCTGATGTAAGGCCAAAAGAAATGCAGAGAAAATGCAATCGGCCTGTGTAAAGTTTTTCACTTGGGTGCCAAAGAGGGTTTTAAAAGGCCTTAGAGTTTCCAAGTAGTTTCAGTCGCTAGGAAGGAAAACCTTTTATCTCACATTGGCTGTGTGAAGGGAGTTTATCATATTTAAATATAAGGTCACATATAGCTATAGTGTCAAAGCTTATGGGCTTTTGGCAAGAAGAGGCTCATCACCCAGTGGACCCCGCACGCGCGTGCATCTTAAGGCAACCCAAATTTTGTGTTAGACTAAAAAGACCAAGAGTAAAGATCGAGCAGATTGATCACATCCAACAGTCAGGCAAAAAGATTAGACGATGATCACTAAGGTGCAATGGAAAGCTGAACACCGGGATATCATTGCGACTTGGTGACTGATGATGTGGTAGAACAAAGAGTATAAGACCAAAAATAGGTGGCGGTCCAGTGGCTGGTGACATGGCATGGATGATCGACATTGAGCAAAACTTGGCCGCGATGAGTCCCGAAAAGGTTTCATCAAAAGCTTATTTCCATCAACATCGAGAAGACCTTGGCTGTGATGAGTCCCAAAAAAATTTCACCGAAGGCTCAGTTCCATCAACATAGAGTATATTGAAGAAATTAGAAGCAATTTTGTTGAAAGAATAATATCGATGAAACTGCAGGTTCGATGAGATTCGTAAATGGCCCGTCGAGGGAGTAGTTTGGCTGAAAGAAGGATATCTGACAGAGCAAGACGCATGGCAGGCCTGACAAATAGGTGGTGCCAAAGCGAATCTCTGGAGCCAATCAGGGGGTGACACATGTTGACACACGACACAAGAGAGAAGATCAATCGGGGTGAAAGTTGGAACAAATTAAGAGAAGATTAATGGTAGTTTGAAATATCTAAGGGCTATTGCTATACCACTATAGAAAGAAGCTCGCTGATTATCTTGTGCAGCATGGCGACAAAGCACATGTGAAAAAGACAAAGGGGAGGTGAGCGGCTAAGGTGCTAAAGATCTAGCAGTTATAGATCGACGGTCATTGCTATACCACATGATGAAGATGCTCGCTAATTATCCCCTACAAATTGGCGACTGATGATGTAGAAGTAGAGGTGGCCGTCCAATTGGGCTAAGAATGAATGAGAATGCACCATGGGATAGAGAGTACTTAGTGACAAGGTGGGTCCTATTCAGATGGCAGTCCAGATGGCATACAAAGTGGACCCATGAGCAAATCAAAGGCTGACACATGGCAAAAGTCTACAGATGAGTGGATGTCTATATTTTTTAAGTCAACTTTGAACTTGAACTTTGAACAAGTTCAAAGTGGTTCAATGGTTCAAAGTTCATTATTGTCACTTGTTCCCATGGGCCTAGGATGAAGAGAGTTATAGGAGAGATAAAAGAAACAAGTAGAGGTAAAAAGAAAGCAGGTTCCCAATAGATTAGATGGTGGTTTCCATAACGTAGTTGGAAATTGCTTGATGGATAATCATGCAGATTTGGTGACAAACGGTTGGGCCCACTAGGAAGTAATGAAATAGTTAATGCAAGTGGCCATGGTCAATGCAGGTGATCCAGTGGCTTGCAATAATAAAAAAAAATGCACGGTGGACTCAGAATTGGTTGTTTGAACGGTGAAAATCCCGCCAAGCAAGGAGATGAATTTCTACATGAAAGATTAATGTAGATGCTTATTGATTGTCTGAATATGCAAGTGTTACATACCATTGGAAAGCTCGTGAAATAGGGAGATCATTTCCACAACCATTTTTAATAGAAGTTTCAACATGGAGAGCAGTTGACAGAGAATGCATAAGATTTTCTCAATGGGATTTCTTTTTAATATAGTCACAGTTTAGTTCATCATGCAACTTTCACATGGAGATAGCTATTTTTCACATTTAGACATGCATATTTTCTTTTCATGCAGGATCAGTGGCAATCCTTTTGAGCAGTAAAGATTATTATTTTATAGTATTATGCATGAGTTTTTATGCCATTTTTTGGGTAGATTCGCCTAAGGCTTTTCTCATGCAGTCATTTTAGGGTTTTTAAGGGGATTCATCATGATTTCTATATATTCCTTTTCTCCTTTTTTTCCTCTTGTTATTTCTTTTTTGCATACATCTTTTTGCAAAAAAGCATTGTAGCTCAGTAGTATTTGAGTTTTGTAACAACAACACTCCTCTGTTTTTTAGTAATATAGCAACAGATTTCCTTCTTGGTACTTCTTGTATTATCTAGTGAATGAATGATTTGATAATTTCCTATGCTTTTTATCCTCTAATTTATCTCATTCAGTCAATTTGTGATGCAAGGAGATACATGTTAGTTGCGAGTTCTAGTTTGTGTTAGTTGATTTTAATTTCTTGAAGTTGTGAAAACTTATTGTTTTCCTTCATGCATGCATTAAATTCATCCCTTTCTAGGAAATGTTTATGCATCTACATGTTCAATTCAGTTATGAAGCAATCAAAGTTATTTGTTGAGGGTTTTGTGAGTTAAGCAGGTTGCAGACCTCAGATAAGATATTTGGTGCATCACCTTCATTAGAATAGATTTTTTATTACATGCAAGCTTTCTATCCCTTTCTATCCCTTTTCTTATCAAAATTATTTACAAGAGATTCACCAAACAGGAAGTCAGGCTGATCTCCAGAGATTCACCTTCACTTTGAGCAACCCACTGGCTTGAAGGTGTTTCCATGTTTCATGGGATTTCTTGTTTTTGAACTTAGCATCATGGGTGCAATCCTCAGTGACAACAATTTTTGGCACACCCGGTGGGACACGTTTGAGCTATTACAACTCAAAGAAAATACATTTTTACTGTTGTTTTGGTATTGACAGTAGTATTTCAGCCTATTGAGGTTATTTTTTCTAAGTACCTGGCGACTCTATTTTCTGGTTTTATGTACAAAATAGGTCTTAATAGCATATAAAAAAGTATCAAACCAGACAAAGCGAGGATCCAGTTGAGCATATTGAGCTACCACCATTGCAGAGAAGGTAAAGGACAACGAAAAAGATAGAAAAAGCAACAAATTCAGTAGTTGAGTTTCCAGAAAGTTCATCAGTTGAATTTTTTCTTAAAACTCTAGATCTTAATCTTTTGTCTAATTCTTCTCCTCTACCTAATAATTCTCAGCCCAATTTTGCTACCTGCATAAATCCTCTTTTTGTAACTACTCCAATTCAACCATCTATTACCTAGAATCCACCAGTAAATCCTCTAGTATTTACAATGGTCATACCAAGAGCACATGCTTTTGTACCCTTCAATGGAGGCAACCCTTTGAATTTGACCCAACATGATCCTATACTAGGAGCAACTCTTAAAAGTCTTCCTAGTTTCACTGGTGAAGACCACGTTACACCCATTGAGCACATAAGAGATATAGCATCTCTATGTGTAGTTCACCATATAACCCAAGAGAACGTAGCACTTAGGCTACTGGATGCATCATTCAAAGGCAAAGCACTTCAATGCTTCAGGGGTTTGCAAATTAATTCAGTTACTGATTGGGATGATTTGGGTGATAAGCTAACAAAGTAGTTTGTAGATAAATCGAATCACCTATCATTGGTTGAGCAAATGACCACTATCAAGAGGGCACAACAAGATAAGATGATTGATTTCAATTACCGTTTTGAGCGAACATGGAATTGAATTCCTACAATAGTAAAACCCTCTCCCGAACATGCATTTTTATATTATTTGAGAGCTTTAAATAGCGATATTGCTGTTATGATTCAATCTATAGGTGGGGTTACATTACCAACAACTTATGATATATCTAATAGAGAAGAAAATAGCCTTATACAAGTTGGTAAAATTGCCTCTAGGCCTCCTATGCCTATTTTTCCTGATATACAACCATTGATGCCTTTACAAGTACCCCCTATAGCTGCAATACCTATTGTTCCAGCACTAGGTTTTCAAAATTATGTTCAAAATAGTGTTGTAGCAGACTCGTCAAAGAAACTACAGACATTACAAGATATGTTTATAAATAATGTTGAAGCAACTCAACAAATCTAATACACTATGCAAAATTTTGGCAATGAATTGGTGAACCTCAAGAAAAATCAGAACCAAAATCAAAGGTATCAAGCCCTGTATTAAGGTCCTTATCAACCCAATAGGCCTAACTACCAAGTTGATGCTCAGAATCAAAGGAGGAACTACAACAATAGGCAAAACCAGCAGTATAATCAGAATACTACTAGCAATTCTAAAGAAATTATTCTTGCTCAGAACAATATGGCACAAGAGTGGTGTTTTCCATGCCAACAACCTCATAGTCAAGCATCATGCCAAAATGCAATGAATGCTCAATCACAAGCTTTGATGGTTTAGAATAACATGTCTTATCAGGATGCAGGTATAAATGAGGAACCAGAAGGTCCTGAGGTGGCTATGATGAATTGGCAAGGTGCGGAATTTTGTAGAGTTAATCATCCATAAGCACAAAATAGACCTTTTTCACATGTTGCAGAAAATACAAGGTCAAAGAAGCATGCTATTGATATTGGACAACAAGCTGGAAATAATCAACAAAAAGCTATAAATAATGGACAACAACAAAATAAATCCAAACAGCAACTAGATAAAGGAAAACAACAAGCTTCTACAAGTCAGCAAGTTGTTAGTACACTTCCACCTATCTAGAATGTGCAGATTTTACCAAGAGGACAACCTACATCACCTAAAGAATAATAGAAGGTTCAATCTCAGTTAAAACCAACTCATCAAGAGCCTATTGTTCCAAAAGTACAACACAAGGTTAGTGGTGTTCCATTTAATATTGTTTAATGTATGGCAAAAACCACTATTTCCATGACAATGATAGATGCATTGCAAATTCTTAGACAAAAGGAATTGTTGAGAGACAAATTGGATATTCTTTCCTTGACTAATGAGCCTCAAAAAGATCAGCCTAGAGTTGCATTAGCTAATGATATACCAGTTAAGAATAATTAGCCAATCCAAACACCAAAGCCTCCTTCATTTTTTCTAACATTGATAATTGGCAACCATCTAGTCCACAATTGCTTGATAGACTCGGGACCTAGTAGTTCAATTATGCCCAAAGACCTTGTATATAAACTTGGTCTAATTTATGAGCCTGTTTCTAGAGGAGTTGTATAGTTAGATGGAACAATAGTTAAGTCAGTTGGATTGGTCAAAGATCTTGGTGTGACCTTACATGCTTGTCCTTATTTTGTAATACCTCAAGACATGTACATAGCTGACTTACCTCCACATTTTTCTATTTGCCTATCTAGAGATTTCACAGCAAAATTAGGAGGATACCTTTCTGCTAATTGGTTGCACTTGTTTTTTAGAACCTGGTATGGTACTAAGGTTACCATTAAGTCAGAACCCCAAGCCACTTGCCACTTAGAACCATATACCCCAAGTCTTATAAATGTAGATCTGGCCATCAGAGACCATGAGGAGTTACCACCTATCCAGGATCTAGATACACCTGATGTGAATTTGGATGAGTGGGCAGCCCAGAATACTGCAGAAGATCCTTTCATTAGCATGGATGAAATAGGTCTTGGTGTTTATATGATTCATGAGGAGGATTATGTTATTCCTAAGCTTGAAAAAGAGGATATTCCGCTTGACTAGCAGTTAAAGTAGCAGAAAATCAGGTTTGACAGCTCTATTTTGATGGTTCAAGAGGTAAAAATGGTCCTGGAGGTGGTGTTATGCTATTTTCACCTGAAGGTATGAGATACTACACTGCTTTCAGATTTTCTTTTAGTTGTACAAACAATACAGCTGAGTATGAATCATTAGCACATGGCTTAGAATGGGCTAGGCAAAAAAAAGTTAAATATTTACAAGTTTTTGGTGATAGTGAACTAGTTGTGAACCAAGTAAGAAATATCCATGTCACCAAAAATGATGTTTTGAAGATGTACAAGCATAGAATTTGGGATTTAATTGAAGATTTTGATGCATTTAATCTGTTGTTCATACCTAGAAGTCAAAATAAAGAAGCGGATAGGCTTGCTACTTTAGGAGCTCAGTTCAATATTCCAATAGAACTAGAAAATATTGATAGACAACAATATGTTAACATTACAACAAAGCCCTCAATTCCAGATAACACTGTTAATTGGCAGGTTTTTGACTCAGATGAGCAGATTACTAATTTCTTAATTGAAGAAGTTGAGTTTTTTGCTAAAAATTAGTTTCTCCAATTGAAAACTAACAAGCTGCCAAGGATCTGGTAACTCTTGAATCTATTTTTAATACAGATGATCAATTCAGGAAGGTTAAAGGCAACATATAATAGGGAGGTTGCTAGGTAATTGCTCAAAAGGCCAATTTTGGTCAAGAGGTCACAAAAGGAAACAAAAAGGTATTGTTTATGTCTGATCCTTATGTTTATAATAAAAAGATTAGTTACATTTGATAGGTCTCTCTACAAGTCTCTACCATCAACCTCCCTTCTTGGTGAAAGCTCCCACCCTTGCTCAAACTCACTCCAACTCCTCACTTCACCCATCTACACATTTCTCAACCCCTGACTTACTGGACATTCAACTTATTGTTTTTAGTGTGCATTAGGCAATTCCAACATGGTCATGTGGAGGCAACAAGGTTTTACTCAAGATTTGACAACCAACTTAGTTTAAGGCTCATAGCTCTTAGCTTACCCAACTCACCAATCAAAGGTCAAAACCCCCAAATGAGATTACACACTACCCAAGATCTCAAATACACTTGCATCACTAATTTAGAGTGATCACACAAAGTACCATAAGTCCCAAAATCTTCCTTGCAATCGGGCTCATACTTTTTGACAAAAACAGTCAAAAAGGGCTACTACCCCGTAGAGGGGTAATTGCCACTATATTGCTTATTCTACTCAACGATGGTTAAAACCTCCCACAAGATTGTCTTGGATGATAGTTTAGAGGTATAGGCTCAAATATTTTTTAGGTTTTAGGCTCCATTAACTAGGTTTAGTGACTGTCCACAAATTTGGGCTTAAAAGTAGGGTTTTGGAGGGTTTTGAAGTGTAACCACTGGGTTTGCATTCTTGTGCACCGCTACAAGTGCCTAGATCTTCATAAGACCTCTGACATGTCTTCAACATGTATCCCCTTCCTCTTCCATACAAGCATTATGCCAAACACTTGGTAAACATCTGAGAAAAGAGGTGAAATGTCACTGTCACTGTTAAAATGCTGCTCTTTTACCAGTTAGCTACTGCCACATCTTTGGACCTGCAAACAAGAGGATTGAACTAGAAATATACCTCAATGAGGTCTGAAAAAATACTAATTAATTTTCCTATTACATAGCCTTCATATTTATAAGGCTTGGATTATGCTTTGAAGCATTCCCTGAGCATTTTGGCAAACACAATTCACAAAAACAGTGAACTCACTGTTTTGCTTACAAACTAAGAATGTTTAATATGGATAAGCTGCTCTAACAAACCAAGATGATTCTCAGCACCCTTGGCCATATGTCCAGACCTCTACCTCATACATTTTTTCACTCCAAATTTCATTGAGTGTAAATTTTGAGTTTTTGATCATGCTACTAGTCGAGTAATCAATACTTGCCTAGTCTTCAACTCAAATCCATCCTCCACGCACAATTTTGGCACAAAATAAAGCATATGTACACTATATACATGGATACCAGCTTGACTAAATCCATTTTGTTGGATCCCAGACCTGGATTAGTCAAGTTGTTGCATTTTGTAACCTCAAACCCTTGATAGGGTGGAGAACACACAAAAGTGAAATAATTTTGTACAAACAAATTGCCAAAGGAAACCAGAACAACAATCACTTAGAGAGAATTGTACAACTATTATGCACACCCTTGGCCATATGTCTAGACCTCTACCTCATACATTTGTTCACTCCAAATTTCTTTTGGGTGCAAATTTTGAGTTTTTGATCGTGCTACTAGTTGAGTAATCAATACTTGCCTAGTCTTCAACTCAAATCCATCCTCCACGCATAATTTTGGCACAAAATAAAGCATATGTACACTATATACATGCGTACCAACTTGAATAAATCCATTTTGTGGGATCCCAGACCTGGATTAGTCAAGTTGTTGCATTTTGTAACCTCAAACCCTTGACAGGGCAGAGAACACACAAAAGTGAAATAATTTTGTACAAACAAATTGCCAAAGGAAACCAAAACAAAAATCACTTATAGAGAATCATACAACTATTATGCACACTTTCCAAAGGTACAGTATGGACTAGAAAAGCTACAATACAGACTATTACTCCAAGGAAGGAAAAAACAATGATAAAAGCCAAAATTTCATGATTTCTATTAGGAATCTCTTGCTCATACAATCACCAACCCTTTCCATAGAAAAGGGAGGCCTTTTATAGTTTTTATAGTTTTTTATCAAGCCCTAGTATAGACATGAGGCTTCCACAACTTCATTTTGCAAGAAAAGTAAAAAAAAATGACAACTTTGACAATTTTACAAGCCCAAATGACAACATTTCTTGCTCCAAAAGACATTTTTGAAAACCTAACCTCATAAACTCATCTAAAAACCTTAGAAATTCTTAAAAACACTTACCAAACATGTTTCAATGCTTTAGAAAGAATTAGAAGACCTTTTTGGCAATTTTGCACATTTTTGCCAAAATTGTCAACTCAAAGCCTGAAAGGCAAAACTTGACCTCTTGAGCCCAAAATGAGATCAAAACCACTAGAAAACACACATAACAACCTAAAACAACATTAAAAACCTTTCACAAGACATTACAAACATGAAATCATAAATTACTCAAAAAGGAGAGTTTTGCTCAACTAGGTGCTCCTGCACCATACTCCCCGTAAAACAAAAAAGTCATGTGACTCCTTGAGGCAGCAAAGAAGAAAGGATGCCAAAATTTTGAAAGTCAGTTTCAGATATCCATGTGGCCTCTGAGATAGGCTTATCCTTCCATTTGATTAGATGCTCCATATAGGTGTGATTCCTTGTCTTTTTGAGAATCCTGGAGTCTAGAACCTGTTCTTCTTGGGGAATAGAAAGAGAAGGGAGAGATAGATAAAAAAGGAATTGTGAAACATCTAAAACTCTTTGAATCTCCTTATGTGGCTTCCCCTTGAAAGCAATGAAATCTGCAACATTAAAAATGGGAGACAAAGAAACATCAGTAGGCAAATCAACTTTGTAAGCATTAGACCCATACTTAGCCAAGATTTTGTAAGGGCCTATTCTCCTCATCTAAAGTTTGCTTGGAACTCCCTTTTGTAGCCTTACCTTGTTCAAATGAACCATCACATAATATCCTAGGGAAAACTTAACATCTCTCTTTGTAGCCTCCACTCTTGCCTTGACCTTTTGGGAGGTATTTTGGAGAGCTTTTCTCACTTGCTCATGAACCTCCTTCATGCGTTGAGCCATGTCATCTGTTGTTCCACTCTTAGGGTGCAAGTTAGTGATATCCCTCAACTCCATTATACCCCTTGGATGCATACCATAAACAAATTCAAAAGGGCTTTTACCTGTAGACCGGTTGACACTATCATTGTAGGCATATTCTGCTTGATGAATGAGTTGATCCCAACTCTACCCATATTCCTTTGTCAAGAACCTAAGAATGTTTCCAAGAGACTTGTTCACAACTTTAGTTTGGCCATCATTTTGTGGATGATAAGTTGAACCAAAAGAGAGATTAGTACCCAATCTCTTCCACAATGTTTTCTAGAAATGACCAAGAAACTTAACATCCCTATCTGAAACAATGCTAGTAGGAAAACCATGTATTCTAACAACTTCTTTGAAAAATAAGTACGCAATATGACTTGCATCATGTGTTGTCTTACAAGGAATAAAATGAGCCATTTTTCTAAATCTGTCAACTACTACAAAGATGCTATGAAATCTTGATTGAGTTCTAGGTAATCCTACCACAAAATCCATACTAATGTAATCCCAAGGCCTATGTGGAATGGGAAGAGGCTGATATAAACTAGCATTGAAGGAATTACCTTTTTCTTTCTGACATACCAAACACTGCTCAACATACCTCCTGATGTCTCTCTGCATCTTAGGCCAATAATAGAACCTTTGAACCAACTCTAAGGTCTTGTTGAGACTGAAATGTCCACTTAAGCACCCATTGTGCTTCTCCTGAATGAGTTTTTCTCTCATATAACCTTTTGGAACACACAATTGTCCACCCCTGAATAACAAACCATCCTACAAAGTGAAATTAACATATGCACTATGGAAATTATTCTCAAAATCTTGACAAACTTTATAAGCTTCAGCAAAATCATCATCAGTAGGATACACATCTTTAAAACTATCAATACCAATGCTCTGAACTTGAATCTCATGAATAGTTAACAACCTTCTACTCAAAGCATCTGCTACTTTATTCAACTGACCCTTCTTATGCTTAAGAGTAAAAGTGTAAGCTTGCAAGTACTCTACCCATTTAACATGCATATGATTCAGTTTATCCTGTGAGTTCAAGAAACTTAGTGCCTGATTATCTGTGTATACAACAAACTCTTTAGGAAGAAGATAGTGTCTCCATTTCCTAAGTGTCTGTACTAATGCATAGAGTTATAAATCATAGGAAGAGTACTTTTTCTTGGCATCATTTAACTTCTCAATAAAGAATGCAATTGGTCTATTTTCCTGACTTAAAACAACTCCTACAACAATATTACTAGCATCACATTCAATAGTAAAAAGCTTATCAAAACTAGGTAAAATGAGCACTGGTTGAGTAGCTACTTTAGTTTTCAATAATTCAAACCCCTTATTGGCTGCATCTGTCCACTGAAATTTTATCTTTACACCCTTTTTGATGGTGTCTAATATTGGAGCACAAATCTCACTGAATCCCTTGATGAATTTTCTATAAAATTGTGCCAAACCATGGAAACTTCTGACATCACTGGTTGTTTTTGGAGTTGGCCAACTGGTTATTGCTGCAACTTTAGATTGATCCATTTTCAGATTGCCTCTTGATACAACAAAACCAAGATAGACTAATTCTTTCTTCATAAAATCACATTTTTCTACATTAATGGCTAGTTGTTCATCAGATAACTGTCTCAAAACAATATCTAAATGCTTCAGATGCTCTTCCTTAGTCTTACTAAAAATAAGAATATCATCTAAATACAAAACAATAAACTTGCCAATGAAATCATGTAAAACTTCATTCATGAGTCTCATGAATGTGCTGGGAGCATTAGAGAGTCCAAATGGCATGACAAGCCACTCATAAAGACCCTCATTCATTTTGAAAGCTATCTTCCATTCATCCCCCTCTTTGATTCTTATCTGATGGTAACCACTCATCAAGTCAATTTGACTGAAATAATGTGCACCCCCCAAACAATCCATCAAATCCTCTATCCTGGGTATGGGAAATTTGTACCTAATGGTAATCTTGTTTATGGCTCTGGAATCTGTGCAAAGTCTCCATGTTCCACTCTTCTTAGGTGCCAACACTGTAGGTACTGCACAAGGACTAATGCTTTTCCTAATCATCCCTTGGTCTAAGAGTTCTTTTATTTGTCTTTCTACCTCTTCATTTTGTTCATGGGTCATCTTATAGGCTGCCTTATTTGGTAAAGAGGCTCCAGGTATGAAATCGATTTGATGGCTAATGGCTCTAGGAGGTGGTAAGGCTGCAGGTGTACCATCACTAATTATTTCTTTGAAGTTATCAAGGATTTGCTACACCTCATATGGTATCTCAACTTTATTTTCTACCTTTTCTTCCTTGGGTTTCACTATGAGTGCAAATCCTACTCCTTCACCTTCTTCTAGTGTTTTTATGAATTCTTTCTCATTCACTAACAAGATGTTAGGCACTTTGTTGCTTCTCTCTCCTTCATTGAGGGATTGAATCTGATAGGTTACTCAATCTTTCTGAAATGAGTAGGAGTTTATTTCCCCATCATGTTGTGCTTTTCTATCAAACTACCATGGTCTACCCAACAATAGGTGGCAAGCATCCATATGAAGGATGTCACATAGGATCCTATCCGTATATCCACCTATGTGGAAATCTACCCAGGTTTGCTCATTTACTAACACAAGTTGTCCCTTATTTAACCATGTGACTTTGTATGGCTCCTTGTGTTGTATCCTAGGTAGTTTCAATTTACTTATTGCTTCCTCTGATATGATGTTATCTATGGATCCTAAATCTATGATCACCTTATACACCTTTCCCATGATTTTACACTTAATCCTAAACAATGCTCTTCTATGTGAGACCTTTGTACCATGTGGCTTCTTCATTAACACTCTCTTGATCATTAAACTCTCACCATCTTCTGAAGCTAGGTTCAATGCTGAGGTTCTGGTATTCCCTTCATCTTCCTGAACATAATTTACCCTCTTTTCACCACCATAGGATGAACTAGGATTCTCTGGGCATCTATAGGTAGGGTGGCCCAACTTTTTATAGTTATAGCACTTCATGGTTGAGAAGTAGGACCCTCTCCCTGGTCCATTAGATCTACCCATACTCGGGTTGCTTGATCCCCTACCCCTATAGTTGGGTTTGCTTTGAGAATCCCCACTTTGCTCTATAAGTTTAGACTCTCTCTGGGATCATTGATATATGCTCCTTCCCCCAAAACTGCCTCTATAGCCTCTACCATCTCTTCCCCTACCTCTTCCTCTATTATTTTGTTCTTACTTTCTCCTACTTTTCTCTTCCACCTTAAGTGCTAGTTGATAACACTTGTGTATTGTTTGTGGGCATAACAAGCTCATCTCTTCCTGGATGTTCCACCTCAACCCATTCAAGTACCTTGCCACTTTTATGCTCTCATCCTCTACTACTCTAGATATCATGCACATTTTTTGAAAATACTCAGTGTAGCTACTAACATCTAGGTCTTTTTGTCTCAAATTTTGTCTTTTCTTGTGAAGTTGTATTTCATAGTCTTCAGGAAGGTAGGTTTCTTTTATTTTGGCTGCCATTGCTTTCTAGGTGGCTATTGGTTGCTTACCTTCTTTCACCCTTTCCTCTTGGATGAACTTCCACCAAGTTAAGGGAGCCCCTCTCAACCTTGATTTTACTACCTTAACCTTCTGTGCTTCGGTTACTCCATCACATTCAAAATGGTTTTCTAGTCTTTCAATCCACTCTATAAGAGTATCTGGATCCATCTTTCCACTGAAAAGAGCCACTCCCTCTAGGGTTTTACCACTCATATCCCTCAAAGCTTTCAAGAATGGTTCTTGCTCAATAACAAGGTCAGGTATGGGAACCTCATCTTCTATGGCCACCATTTTACCCTGATCTCCAACCTTATCATAGACTTCTTCAGTCTTGACTTCTACTTCAACTAGTTTTATTACTAGTTGATCTAATCTTTCTCTAAGTGCCCTATTTTCCTCTTCTTGGTCTTCAACCTTCTTGGCTAACTCAACATTACTCACCATGTTTTCCTAATGATCCTTTTCTCCTGAATCTTTCATTGGCTCTAATACCACTATGATAGGGAGGTTGCTAGGTAATTGCTCAAAAGGCCAATTTTGGTCAAGAGATCACAAAAGGAAACAAAAAGGTATTGTTTATGTCTAATCCTTATGTTTGCAATAAGAAGATTAGTTACATTTTATAGGTCTCTCTACAAGTCTCCACCATCAACCTCCCTTCTTGGTGAAAGCTCACACCCTTGCTCAAACTCACTCCAACTCCTCACTTCACCCATCTACACATTTCTCAACCCCTGACTTACTGGACATTCAACTTATTGTTTTTCAGTGTGCATTAGGGAATTCCAACATGGTCATGTGGAAGCAACAAGGTTTTACTCAATATTTGACAACCAACTTAGTTTAAGGCTTATAGCTCTTAGGTTACCCAACTCACCAATCAAAGGTCAAAACCCGTAAATGAGATTGGAAACTACCCAAGGTCTCAAATACACTTGCTTCACTATTTTAGAGTGATCACACAAAGTTCCATAATTCCCAAAATCCTCCTTGCAATCGGGCTCATACTTTTTGACAAAAACAGTCAAAAAGGGCTACTAGCCCGTGGAGGGGTAATTGCCACTTTATTGCTTATTATGTTCAATGATGGTTAAAACCTCCCACAAGCTTGTCTTGGATGATGTTTTAGAGGTTTAGGATCAAATATTTTTTAGGTTTTAGGCTCCATTAACTAGTTTTAGTGTCTATCCACAAATTTGGGCTTAAAAGTAGGGTGTTGGAGGGTTTTGTAGTGTAACCACTGGGTTTGCATTCTTGTGCACCAGTACAAGTACCTAGATCTTCATAAGACCTTTGAAATGTATTAAACATGTGTCCCCTACCTCTGCCATACAAGTATTATGCCAAACACTTGGCAAACATCTGAGAAAAGAGGTGAAATGCCATTGTCATTGTTAAAATGTTGCCCTTTTACCAGTCAGCTGCTGCTAGATCTTTGGACCTGCATAACAAAGGGATTGAACTAGAAATATACCTGAATGAGGTTTGCAAAAACATTAATTAACTTTCCTATTACATAGCCTTCATAGTTATAAGGCTTGGATTATGCTTTGAAGCATTCCCTGAGCATTTTGGCAAACACAATTCACAAAAACAGTGAACTCACTGTTTTGCTTACAAACTAAGAATGTTTAATATGGATAAGATGCTATAACAAACCAAGATGATTCTCAACACCCTTGGCCATATGTCTATACCTCTGCCTCATACATTTGTTCACTCTAAATTTCTTTTGGGTGCAAATTTTGAGTTTTTGATCATGCTACTAGCCGAGTAATCAATACTTGCCTAGTCTTCAACTCAAATCCATCCTCCACGCACAATTTTGGAACAAAATAAAGCATATGTACACTATATACATGTGTACCAGCTTTACTAAATCCATTTTGTGGGATCCTAGACCTGGATTAGTCAAGTTGTTGCATTTTGTAACCTCAAACCCTTTATAGGGCAGAGAACACACAAAAGTGAAATAATTTTGTACAAACAAATTGCCAAAGGAAACTAGAACAATAATCACTTAGAGAGATTTGTACAACTATTATGCACACTTTCCAAAGGTACATTATGGACTAGAAAATCTACAACACGGATTGTTACTCCAAGGAAGGAAAAAATAGTGATAAAAGCCAAAATTTCATTATTTCTATTAGGAATCTCTTGCTCATACAATCACCAACCCTTTCCAAGGAAAAGGGAGGCCTTTTATAGTTTTTCCAATTGGTTATCAAGCCCCAGTACGGACATGAGGCTTCCACAACTTCATTTTGCAAGAAATTTTTTTAAAATGACAACATTTCTTGCTCGAAAAGACATTTTTGACAACCTAACCTCATCAACTCATCTAAACACCTTAGACATGCTTAAAAAAACTTACCAAACATGTTTCAATGCTTTGGAAAGCATTAGAAGACCTTTTTGGCAATTTTGCACATTTTTGCCAAAATTGTCAACTCAAAGCTTGAAAGGCAAAACTTGACCTCTTGAGCCCAAAATGAGATCAAAACCACTAGACAAGACACACAACAACCTAAAGCAACATTAAAAACCTTTTACAAGACATTACAAACATGAAATCATAAATTACTCAAAAAGGGGAGTTTTGCTCAACTAGGTGCTCCTACACCAGCATGTTTGTGAAGGAAGAAGATTATGAACCTATTGAAATATTCAAGGACAAGCTACTGAAAATTGGCAAGGTATGTACCCCTGAAGAAAAACATGCTTTTGTAAAACTTTGTCAAGAATTCAATGCCATATTTGCATGGAGGTATGAAGATTTGAAAGGGTTTGATCCTCATTTAGCTCAGCATACCATAGAGATGGTAGATAATGCAAAACCAGTAAGGCAAAAACAAAGGCCTCTTAATCCAAAATTAGAACATCTTATGAGGACTGAGTTAAATAAGCTAATTGAAGGAAACATCATATTTCCAATCAAACACACATCCTGGGTGTCCAATCTAGTTCCCCTTAGGAAGAAGAATGGTGAACTGAGATTATGTGTTGATTTTAGAGATCTAAATAGAGCATCCCTAAAAGAACATTACCCACTGCCATCAATGGAGCAAATTTTGTAGGTTGTATCAGGATCAGAGAGATTCTCATTAATTGACGGTTACTCAGAATATAACCAAATTCTAGTCAAAGAAGAAGACCAGTACAAAACAACATTTACCACCAAGTGGGGTACAATGGCTTATAATAAAATGCCATTTGGATTGACCAATGCAGGGGCAACATTTCAGCATGCAATGGATATGGAATTTCAAGGCCTGATTAACAAGTTTGTTTTGGTTTACCTAGATGATGTAATATTTTTTCTAAAAAGGCTAATGAACATCTTGACCATCTCAGACAGGTATTTGAGAGATGCAGGGAATATGGAGTTTCATTAAATACCAAAAGAGCATATTTGTTGTTCATGAAGACAAGTTGTTGGGATATATTATTTCAAAGCATGGGATTTCAATAGATTCTAAGAGGATCATAGCCATACTTGCATTACCATTACTAGCACATAATAAGGGACTCTAGAGTTTCATAGGTAGGATTAACTTTATCAGAAGGTTTGTTCCTAATATTGCAGCATTGATGCAGCCACTTACAACCATCCTTAAGAAAAACATTTCTTTTCAGTGGACTAAGGAAGGTAGGAATAGTTTTGAAGAGATTAAAGAAGCAATTGTAGCAGCCCCTACTCTCATTAATCCTAATTTTAAGAAAGATTTTATTCTATATGCCTTTGGGAGTGAGGACACTATTTTTGCAATGTTATGTCAACAAAATGATGAAGGTTTAGAATAGCCAATTGCTTTCTTTAGCCACATTATGTATGATTATGAGACTAGATACTCATTTGTAGAAAAACATGTGTTAGCAGTAATAAGAAGCCTTGAGAAATTTAGGCACATGCTCTCTAACAATAAGATTCGGCTTATGGTTGCTTATCATACAGTGAAAGAGTTTTTGCTCAGCAAAGACATAAATAACAAAAGGGTAGGTTGGATTACTAAGGCAATGGAATATGACATCTCTATCGAGGTAACCAAGCTAGTTAGAGGCAAGGGTTTATGTGAACAACTTGCTGGAAGTATAGAAAATAGTAAAGAAGAGGAGAAACAAGTCGAAACAATGCTTAATAATGAAGAACAACCTATTGCCCCAGCTTTACCAGCCACTTGGAATCGGTAGATTGCCCATGATTTAAAAATTGGTGATTGTCTAGAAGACTTAAATAGATCAAAATGAAGGTATTTTAGGCTAAAAGCCATTCCTTATGCCTTAATAGATGGTATTTTGTTCAAAAAAGATTATAACGATGTTCTATTAAGATGCATTGAGCCAGATCAGATTTAAAAAGTTCTAAAAGAATTTCATGAAGGACCTATAGGACTTTGCAGCAAGAACAACAACCCTGAAAATTATGAGCTGGTTATTATTGGCTTCAAATGTTTAAAAATGCTCACTCATGGGTGAAGAAATGTGAAAAAAATTCATTGTTTGCGGGCAAACAAAGGCTTGCAGCTTTGCCTTTGCAACCAATTGAAGTAGAGCAACCTTTTGCAAAGTGAGGGCTTAATTTTATAGGACCTATTAATCCACCTTCAAGTATAGGTCACAAATGGATTCTTACAGCAACAGATTATTTCACAAAGTGGACAGAAACAGTTCCATTGAAAGAAGCTAATGAGACTTTTGTTCTGAATTTCTATCAAGACTTAGTGTCCAGGTTTGGTACCCCATAATCAATCATTTTGTATAATGCTTTAGCTTTCATTTGTCTTAGAGTTTAAGATTGGTCAATTAAGTATAATATATATTTGAATACTTCATCCAATTATTACCATTAGGGTAATGGACAAGCTAAATCAAGCAACAAGAACTTGATCAACATCATTAAGAAGACCATTGTTGAGAATCAAAGAACTTGGCATGAAAAGCTCAAGTTAGCCCTTTGGGCTGATAGAATTACATGAAAGAGATCAATAGGTAACTCTCCTTATGTTTTAACTTATGGAAAAGAAGCCAAGTTACTTATTTCAGTTGAATTGCAAACTTTGAATTATGTAAAAGAGTTTGAGTTACTTTAAGAGAAGCCAATGCAGATTAGGCTTGCTCAGCTTATGGAGTTAGAAGAAACTCATAGGGAAGCATACAAAAACTTAGAAATTCACCATGCTCAGATGAAGAGAACCTTTGATAGAAAAGTTGCACCATGCATATTTAATCAGGGTGATCTTGATTTTAAATGGGATGAATTAAAGAACATACCTGGTAGACATACCAAGTTTGATGCCATATGGGAAGGTCCGTATGTTATCATAGAATGCAAACAAACTAATGCTTTCCATCTTGCTAAATTGGATGAAGAGGTGTTGCCAATCCCTGTTAATGGGATTAACCTCAAACTATGCTATTGAGTACTAACAGTTTGCATATGTACATAGTAGAATAGTTGCAGTTCTTTCTTTTCAGGAGTTTGTAGGCTCAACTTTAAGCAGAGCTGTAGTAGTTGTTAGAATCAATGACAGTCCCAAAGACACTGAGAGGGGGGGTGAATCATTTTCTAACTGGTTAACAAAATATTTAAACTTGTTAAGAACTTTGTATCCCAAAATAGTGTACTAGTAAATAAGAATTAATGCCACAAATAAGAATGTCGGTAATTGTCGGTAATTGTCAGTGGGTTGCCAGATGATTGCTAGTTGGTTTCCAGTTGGTTGCCATCAATAACAACATCAACTATTCTCATAAGAGTGTAGAATGCCAACAATCTTCCCCTTTGGCATTGATGGCAAAACTCATGAGAAAAATCCAAAAATTGTTCCAAAAACTGAAGTCCAAAAAGTTTCCAAAAAGATGTGCTCCCCCTGAGAAAATGATCTCCTCTGAATAAGCATTTTTCTCTCCACTATTCCCCCTTTGACATCAATGACAAAGGTTGTCAAAAAATTCAAACGAGTGCAAAAATTTCACCTCAAAGTCTGTAACCAGTTGGGTACAATCTGAAAAATATCTACCAAAACTAGATTTAGACTCTGCATAAATCTTTTGTTGTCATTCAAGGTAGCTTTAGTCTGTTGGATCATGCCGGTGAGATAGTGCATGTGTTCTTTTGGTGATCGCTCTCCTTGAAGTAATGCCTTAGATATTTCAATTCTCTGAGAGATAAGATTGTCCAACTTGGGACCAAGTTTATTTTTAAGTTCCTAGGCATTTGATCTTATCCTTGCCTTCTCTTTTTTGAGTTTCTCTAATTTCTCCTCAAAACCTGCCATTTCCTGCTCAAAAACTGATATATGTCCGGATGAACCAATTATATTATCAGAAATGTCATCTATTTCTTTTTGTGTTTTACTGATCTCCTTATCTATGTCAGCTATCAAAAGGTGAGGTTTGCATGTTTCCTTATATAGCTCTTTGTACTCCAAAATTGTAGAGTTCAGTACTGGTAATAATGTATTCAGGTGTTCTGTACACTTCTTTATGGTGTCTTCAAAGAATTTTTTTTTCTCTTTTTCAACTCTCTCCTTAATTGTGTCCTCATTCACCTTGTCAATAGTTATTACATTGTCAGAAATAAATTTGGACAATGTGTCCAATTTACCTAAAGAATCCTTAATATGATCTATGTTACAATTTGGTGCAATCAATTTTAGAACTGGTAAAGTGTTATTATTGACGACTATTTTGACACACCTGCCAACATTCAGGTGGCCAATGTGAAAACTCACCACCTCTCTTGAAAAGTAATGAGTTTGGGAAAAATCACTACTCCAAGGTCTCTATAGTTGGGTCTCGATGGTGATGGGAAACCCAACGGTTGATATGGTTGTTCCTGTCAAGGGGCCTGCTGGTAAGACTAGATCTTGCTGATTGTGGATAACTGCACTTCCTTTCTCTTTTTGTATTTTTTATGGTTTAAGATTCTCTGGGAAATAAAATGTGAAGTGTAAAGGGGAACAAGAAAATAATAATCAAAACCAATATAATAACAACTTAATGAACTACTCAATTAGTTCCCTGCAATCCAAGAAATTATCAAATATTATCCAAGTTAGCATTGACCAACGGACCTCCAGGAAACCTGCAAAATCATTAATTTCACAGATTTATGGAAACAAAATCATCAACAATATGGCTTATCACAATAATTCTCATACACCACTGGCGTGCGCAATATGATTCATAAGATGATAAACAAAAAGATTTAAACCACATTACTAACTCCAAATAATAGACGTTACTAGATTACACAGAACAATTTGGTAGAACATAGACATAGATCAGGCAATCCACAAGCTGCTTCTCATATTGATCTCAATGAATGTATAGCAAAGATAACTCAAACTTAATTTGCAAAATATTCTAAAATCTCTAATTGGGCCACAAATAATCAATTTGGGGCCCCTTACAAATGAATCCAACTTCTCAATTTATAGTTCTCTACCCTACTATCTAGGAAATAACCCTACCCTAAATTAAGAACTGAAACTAGGAGTCACAGTTAACTTGCAAGTTTCTGCCTTGACACTCCACTTAACAACTGTGAAATGGGGACTGCATGAGCACTACGAAGACCCTACTAGGTGAGCCACATTTTCGTAGTCATGTAGAATTTCTCTCAAAATTGGAACTTGAGTAGGAGATGCAACTAAAAATACAAGATTAAGGATTTATGAAAAAGATTTGCCATCTTTAGCAATTATGTGTTTATCCCTTATTTCTTGGTAAAAGATCTATAATTATCAACTATACATGCAACTGCTTGAACTGGAGGATCAACTACATGCTTAGCTCTAAATTTATATTTCTTCAAAACTTCATCCGCATGCATTCTCTCCTCCTCTAACTCCTTCACCATGCCTGCCACCTCCTGACACCGAGTAATCAGATATGTGTACCTGTCCATAAGGGTGACATCAAAATGGGCTAAGGGTCCTATGTGCTATGCCTCATATGCATCCCACTGATCCAAAACTTGTTGCTGCTCCATTATTCCTATATCAGCTAATCTGAGGCCAAAGGGTCCTGGAATATTCTTTACAAAACTCTCATATGACAAAATTTCCCTAAGAAGAGGGTCCCGAATCTCCGTCATATCCTTGATATGTTGCTGAAGCATTTCAATCTTCAGTTCCAAAATGTATACATAGGACTGTAAGTTTTCATAGTTGTCACCTCCTAAGAGGTCTTCCTCCATTATCATCTCTTCCCCTAGCTGCAATATCTTTTCAAAACTCATAATTGTTTATTGAAAATGTTTGACTTCCGTTCCCATTGCGTGGAATAGGAAGCCAAAGCTCCACCTGCCTATACTACCTTACGATATATCTCCACCATAATTTGCAAGAACAACCTAATCTTAGCTGCATTCATTTGGGTCCATGATTTGGTTGCAGTAGCCACTCATCTCACCTCCACTAGTGCCTTTACTTCTCCCTTTGGTAGCGATGAGGTTGAAGGTAGGTCATTAGCTCTATAGGAGTCTAGAGGTTTTCTCATTTCAATCAAGAGCTACTTGTATTTCCCTAGTTGCACTTTGAGCTCCATTTTTGAAGTATGCTCCTTTTCTACATGCCCCCTAACAACACTTGTGGCTAGCTCCAAAGTATCTAGCTCTCCCCACTTGGTTTGTCTACCCAAATTTACTTGGGAGAAGCTTGTTCCTCAACTTGGAGTGGAACTGCCACATCTACAATCACTTCACCGGAGTCCATTTTTTATAAATGATGAACATTTTTTATCTTCTTAACCTTCGGTGGCTCCTCAGTGATTACTTGTTGTAAAGCGACCTTGGGAAGCTCTACTTTTCTCTTTTTCTTCTCAAAAGTGAACTCAAGACATTGTGGTATATTTTCATCCTTGTCACCTTGATGCGATATTATGTTTGCAGTTATAACATGGACATCCACCTGCTCCTCTGCTTCATCTCTTTCCTTTGCCTTTGTTTGCCCAGGATCTTGAGGTGAGGTAACTTGGTGGGCTAGATTGATTTGGAGAGCCTATTGCTTATGTAATTCACTCAATTTGCCACTAACCTCTTCATTGAATGTCATCTCTTCCTCATCTATCTTTGTTTCACCCTGCCCGACTGCTAGGTCCTCTTGATCTTGAGGGGTTAGCACTAATATTTCATTCAATAGGTCCTCTGCCTCATACCCTTCTTTCTCAACTTCCAACGACCATTGTTTCTCAAGATCTTCTTCCTCCTGATTTGAATCCAACTCGATGTTTCTAACTTTTACTCCTTCAGTGGTAGACCTAAAGCCTTGCACTCCAGGCTATCCTGCGGGAGTACTAGCTGTTGGTGGTGCAGGGGCGTTGGTGCTTGGAGCATGTGTGGCCTCTTTTGATTGTGGTTGAGTAGGTATATCCTCAGTAATATATGTATCTTCCTCTTGCTCTTGGGTACCCTTTCCTACAGTCTTCCCTATAGCCATCCTCGGTGAGAGAACTTTGGCAAGTAGTACTGCTCCCAATCCATTGGTCACTCCTAGGTCCGCTGCCTTCTTTAATAATTTAGACTCCCTCATCCTTTCTTGGATTTTCTTGATTAAGTCCTCAGTACTTTCTCTAGGTTTGTCCTCCTCATCTGTATTGGTGGAGGTATTTTTCCTTGAGGTTGACCTTGTCTTCTGGGCATACTCCTTATGGCCCCTTGATTGAGTTACCCTTGAAGTGGATTCCTTTTGTTTCGCCTTTGAGATGTTGGGCCTTACCCTCTGGCCTAACCATTGCTTGGTCTTGTTGATGAATACTTGGGAGACCTTTTTCATATTTGTGTCTTCACTTGTAGACCATTTTATTGGGGAGAGGGGCCTTCTATCTATCCCTGATTCCCTATAAACTGGATCAAGTAAGTCCCCATCATCCCTAAGGTCTTTAGGGAGGTTAGTCTCAATTCCAAAATCTCTTACTTGTGGCATAGATAACCTATTATAGCTCTTCTCTCTAACCTCAAAACTGTCTTGTAGGTTGGCCCAAAAGTCCTCCAAGTTAGGCTTGTGCCCCTCATATGCCTTAGGCATAGCTTGTTTAAGTTTCCCATAGGGAACATAAAACTCCCTAGCATTATCATACTCCTTCAAGTTCAAATCTTGAAGCTCTTGTTCTGCTAATTTGGCCACTTGTATCTTAGAACATGTAAAGTACCCAATAGATATTGAGAAATTGATACGTGCTTTGTGTATTGAAGACAAAAGTGACTGGAGGCCCACAAGCTGCCTTACATATTCTAGCAAAATTATCCTATCATTGCAGTATCGGGGCAGCAACATTGGGTTCCCTTTGAATGCGCTAACCCTGATGTAAGTAGAGTGTGGGTTTTGGATAAACCAACATGCCCACTCTCAGATGATAGCGATGGCCTCCAGGCTAATCCGATATCTTGCATCTCCTGTCAATTTAATTATTATTGGGAAAACGAAGGCATCATTGACTTCCTTGAAATGAGCCTTTGCATTGGCTAGAGTAAGTTGGGAATAACACTCCCATACCTTCTTTTATCCTTCCTCCTCTCCTAATTGACCTTCTAACTGTAGCCTTGGAAACTTTCCAGCTCTAGTAGCTACCCAGATGACATATGATGTGAAAAAGAACTTTTGGGTATGCTGAACTTCTTTCATCTGCTTGCAGATATTGTTAGAGATGATCTGCGACCAATCAAAGTATTGTTTCCCTATTAAAATAGTGCTCATGAATTGGAACATCTAGGGATGAAAATGCTTGTAATCTGGCTTGCCAAAGGACCTGCTAAGAATAATGATTAAGTCTCTTTGAGGCTCTTTGAAATTTACCCTCAGGATCTCTATTGCCTTGAGACCTATCTTTCTTTCTTCTTCCAACCAATATGTATTCATGTGCCTCTTACTGGTTGATATTTTATCATTCCATGCCTTTAAGGCCCCTTCTTCGGTTAATAGAAATATCTCCTCCCTGGTTGGGATACCAAAAATGAACCCGAGCATATCTGGAGATAAGTTTATGGCTGTTTTTCCTTGTGCATCTATGCACTTTCTAGTCTCTGGGTTATAAAATGGGGCAATGGTCATTATGAACTCTAGTGCCTGCAATGAATATGGAAAGGTAGTAGCTTCAACTAGGCCTGATCTCTTGATTCTCCTGTGGAGGGCCTCTAGACTAGGTTTGTCCAATTGAGACTTGATATCCTCAATTTATATATGGCTGATTTCGGTATCCGTGAACCATATGACTTGATCCTCTAGCTTTGAAACATAGAACTATCCTTGATAGTGATATTTCATGGTGGCTGGGAGTCTATCAATTTCTTTGGCTCTTTTGCTGGAGGATGAGTCCATCTAACCACTCGAACCTGCAAGTAGAACACAAATCCTCAATCTTTGATAATAAGCATACAAGTTGATTTACTTCAGGACTTCAGGGTCCTAAGCTAGGCACAAGTGAAGAAGACCTAGGGCTCCAGGGTTCCAGGGTTAAGTTGTATGCAAAAGGAATCCCGGAACTCCGGGGGTTCGGGGTTCCCAGGTTAGGTTAAACAGGAGCCACCTGGAACTTCGGGGGTCCGAGGTTTCAGGCTTAGGTTAAATGGAGCTACCCGGAACTCTGGGGTTCTGGGGTTATGGGCTTATGTTAAACGAGAGCCACCCGGAACTCTAGGGTTTTGGGGTTTTGGGCTTAGGTTAAACAAGAGCCACCCAGAACTCTAGGGTTCTGAGGTTCTAGGCTTAGTTCAAGCCAGCTATTTGAAACTCTAGGGTTCCAGGGTTCCGAGCACGTAAAAACCAACTACCCGAAACTCTGGGGGTCTAGGGTTCTAGGGTCAAAAACTAGGGCATGCACAAAGAAAAGAAAACAAACAAAAACAAACAACAAAAAAAATGAGGAGGAATGAAATTCTAATCTACAAACCAAAAGAAAAATCACCAACCTGGTGAATCAAAATGCTCGAAAACGTCAAGGAAAGCTCAGAAGTTCGGAGGTTCACGACTTGGAGCTAGGGAGGAGGAGCTCTAAATGTACAAATGAACTTTAAAAGTCCATCATCCCTATTTATAGCTCATCCCAAGCCCATCCGTACAAAATATTTAAAGACAACCTCGAGACTTCGGGGTCCCGAGGTTCCGAGCTCAACACGAGAAAAGAAACACCCCACCCCGGAAGCCTGGAGGTTCGGGGTTTCGAAGAAAGGAAAAGGAGGTTCCACCTTGGGACTCTAGGATTCCAGAGTTCCGAGGTAAAAAAAAAAGAACAAAGGGACCTCGAGACTCTAGGACTCTGGAGTTCCGAGGTTAAAACCAAAGAAAAACAAAGGGGACCTCAAGACTCTGGGACTCTAAAGTTTTGATGTCAAAAACCAAAGAAAACAAAGGGGACCTCGGGACTCCGGGACTCTGGAGTTCCAAGGTCAAAAACTAAAGAAAACAAAGGGAACCTCGGGACTCTGGAGTTCCGAGGTTGAAAACCAAAGAAAAGAAGAAACAAGGGGACCCAAATTTTGACACAAGGAGACTAATGGGGAAATAGATATGCAAGGCATAATAGTTATCAATTTCCTTGTAGGACAATGCATTACAATCCATTATCTTCTTGATTGAATCCAAAAGTACCTCTGTAACATTGGTAGGTCTGAATTCACTTGTAGATGTGTCGGATGTCTGACCAATTATCTTTATTACCTCTATGCTTTCAATAGGTGAAACCATTTTTCTTGCATTTTCCTCTAGTGGATTAGTTTGGGTTTGCATCTCAACTTGCAAAGGTTTCTCATACTGTTTTAATGTCTCAGTGATTGTTGATTTCTCTATCTCACTATGTACCTCTACCTCAGTTTGTTTTCTTGAAAGTTCAACTACTGGTAACTCTGTCTCTGGTGGCCCTGTGCCAACATCTTTACCTTTAGTAGGTTTTTCAATTTTTAACGGTTGCTCTATTTGGGTTGGGATCTCAACTTCAATAGTTTCTACCAGTTTCTCTTCCATGTCACCACTCTCAACATTGTCTGCCTTAACCTCTAAATTATCCTTATCCACAACAATATTTACTTCCTGAGTATCCACATTAATGGTAAAGAGTGTCTCAGATTCAGGATTTGCATCATCATGTGTAATACCTTTAGTGTCAATAACTGGTAGATCTTCTAATTGTATCGGTGCATTATCCAAAGGTGGCAGTAGATTGTCAGTAATCTTGATGTTTGGATCTCCACCAATTTTTCCTTTGCCCTTGTCCTTGTCCTTCTAATACACTTTAAATGTCTTTTTAGGTCGGTTCATTTCCTCTTGTTTTTCCTTCTCCATAAAAAATATATCCCAATTATCTGTAGTCTCATCTGCAATCTCTTTCACTCTTCCTACCATTAAGCTTACTTGCCAGTTTCCACTGAAAAAATGGATCGGTTAGCCTCAAAAATGAATTCATCAATTTCTTCTTTTGAATTAACAGGATGTACAACTAGAAGTTTTTCAGTTTTTAGTTTCTTGTCTAATTCCATCATTGCTATCCTTTTTGCTTCCAATCTTCTATAAAGTTCATTTGGTAAGTCATCCACAACTTCAATTAGAAACTTCTTATATATGTCCAAGTGTAAAATAATACTGTTCTCAATGCTTTCCCTATCAGAATCATTAAATGTATTATACAGTTTGTGTACATTAGCCAAATTGTCATCATCAGTTATCTCATTCAACAAATCATTCAAATAAGGGGTAACTGGTTGTTGTTTCTTCTTTGGTGTTAGTTTCCTAGGCGGTCCCCTTACTTTCAATAGTCTCAGCACTACCAAAGACCTGTTCAGATGGTTCTATCAGTGCATCCAGTAAAGCTTTAGCATATGTTTCTAGAATAGTAAGATCTACTTCGTATCCCATCTCGATCACTCAAATAGTCCTAGGGAGTACTGCCTCCATCCATGTCTCATCTCTTTTGATAACAAAACAAATCTCTTTGTCATATTTATCTACTACACTCTGTGGTAACTTTTCTCTAGCTCTCATCTTAGCTTGGAAAGTTTTAAAGTAGGCTATTATGCTATTGTCTCTAGCATTTCCCATGCCGATAAAAGCTTCCTATAGTTGTTTTCCTACCAGTATATCATAACCAGAGTCTTTGGGTCCAGTACTGGGGATCTCTTTAGAAAAGTACAACATCAAGCATACCAAAAGGTTCCAAAGTGGAATGTGCCTTTCTTGTCTCCCTTAATCTTTTTCAAATTGTCAATAAGATCATCTTTTAGCCATTCACACACATCTATCACTGCATTGTTGTTTATCATCTCATAAGCATTGTGTATACAGAGACTAGAAACAGAGTTGAGTCTGTTAGCATGTGTGGTCTTGTAACCTAGCACCATACTTACAAATATCACATTGATGTCCTTAATATCATTTACTCTTAGTGATCTTTTGTCAGATGTTTCTCCGGTTAGGCTTATAACTTTGTTGTTGGGAATCTTCTTGGTCTTATCAGGTCTTCTGTCGGTTGAGGGTAAACTAGTAACTTCCTTAATTGCTTGTTAGGTTATTTTGTGAACATAATCCAACCATAAGAATTCTCCATGTGCTCTACTCAATACAATCCTTACTACTTCCTCTGGAAATTGAGGGATATTTAGTATCTCCACAAAACCTAAAGTTTCCACAATTTTATGTTCAGGTTTAACAACACCATGTTCATCACAAATGACCTTAGTAAACATTTTCATCAATTCCTCAAATCCTAGTTCTTCTATATTGCAATGTATATAAATCCTAGGGTCTTCTGCAAATGCTACACCTTTAGGAATTTTTGAGAATGCCCCTATAGATTCATCTTGCTTCACAATTTTGGGAATTGACTTAAACACAGGCCTAGGGCATTTCACATTTTCCATAATGGTAGGGTTCAGAATAAATTTGGGAGTAGAAGAGGAGGCCATTGAAAAATACCTTTTACTACTTGAAAATATTCAGAATGTCTAAAGAAATCACTTTGTACCTTCGGTGGGTCAAAAAAGAGGGAAATCAGGTGATTATAATGACATATCTTTCACCAACCACATTATATGCTCGTCGGTTAAGTGAAAACTTAACACATCTGTCGGTAAAGAAGAAATCTATCTTCTCACCATTAACCGAGGGTAATCTTCATGATTTTGAACTTGTTGCAATACCCCCAAAAGGTTACTTCTTAGTTGGATGAATAATCTCCTGCCGGTGGAGGATTACTCTATTCTATCAGTGTAGAGACAGTTTCATCAACTTTCTGATCTCTCTTCTTAATCTATTGTTTTGAAAATTCTTTCTTTACTTCATCTACCTTTTCTTTGCCTTTCAAAATGGATCCTTTATTGTTTGTTGGTGAAGTCTTGCTTCTACAAAATTTTGCAATATGTCCAATCTTGTTACAAGCATAACCAGTCACATTATTCCTCCGAACAATCTTTCCATATCCTATGCCGGTTTGTGTTCTGCATTGATTAGATAAATGTCCATATCTTCCACAAACATAGCATTTCACATTCATTCTGCAATTTTCTGAATTATGACCAACTTTGTTGCATTTGGAACATTGACCGGTGGGTGCATTAATATTCTGATTATTTCTAAATCTACACTAATTTTCTCTATGACCATATTTGTTGCAATTGAAACATTTGCTGTTAAACTTATAAGCATTATGTTGTCTTACTAGTTTGTTCTAATCTAGATTGTTTGCAGTACCAAAACTTTCTCCAACTTCAAATCCAAGTCCAATAGTATCGCCATTAGGTTTCTAACTTTTGAACATGTCATCAAGCTCCTCTGACCTTTTCTTGAATTTGTCTTTGCGTTTATTTTCAGTAGCCAACATATTTTCCAGAATTCCCATTTGTCTCATGAGCTCAGTTTTATCATGTTGCATGTGAATCGGATCTATCTTCAACATATTATTTTCATGACTAAGTCTTATATTTTCATTTCTAACATCATTGAGTCTCCTAGTCAAGTCTTCTTCATTCTTCTTCATGTCTTCAATATCTTTACATAACCTCATTGTCATATCTTGCATTTCATTCTTCATATTATTGTATTCTTGTCTCAACTTGTTTGTAAGTTCTCTAAGAGTTTCTTTTTCATCATCATCTTTCTGCATCTTCTCATGAAGTTCTTTTCTTTTATTTTGTGTTATAGCAAAGTTCTCCTGAAGTCCTTTAATGAATTCCTATGCAATCCTTAGATCATCTTCAAGTTTGATATTTTTCAATTTCTCTGCATCATAATCTACAAGAGCTCCTTCCAATTGTTTTCTTAAGTTCTCCATCTATACCAATGTCAGAATCTTCCTCAAGCTATTAGGCTTTTGAAAATAGAGGACCAGGATCTAATACCAATTGTTAGAATCAATGACAATCCCAAAGACACTAAAAGGGGGGGTGAATCAATGTCTAACCGGTTAACAAAATATTTAAACTTATCAAGGACTTTGTATCCCAAAATAGTGTACCGGTAAATAAGAATTAATGTAGCAAATAAGAATAATAGAGAAAGCATAGAAAACACACCATAACACAAGATATTTAATGAGGAAATCCGGTGTGGGAAAAACCTCGGTGGGATTTGTGACCCACAATACTCACTCACTGGCCAATGAATAAATATTACTTACAATGAGGGGCCTGCACATGCAGGAAGGCTAGCAGCCTAGAGCTCACTTCTCAACTACAAAATATAAGTCTCACTAACTTACAAAATGGATTATCAAAATCCAATATAATGTATTGCTTCAAATCAGCATCAACTATGCCAGGTTTAGTACCAGTTTAAGATCAGTCTATAACCAAACCCTTCGCTGTCAACTATATCACCTTATACAAAATTGCCTTATACTTATCATTTATTCCTCTCTCTCTCATATCAAAATGACCTATAAGATCTCTTACATATATGATTCTTTTAGAATATGCCATGTTGGCTTTTACAAGAGATAATTGCATTATAAAACAATAAAAAAAAGTTTACTCCATGTTGGCTTGAGTGTCGGTATGCATTGTTGCTATTGTTGGTGAAGTGCCCGCCAGTGTATGTAGAAGTCTATTATTGGTGGTGGTAACTGTTGGTGGGTTGCCAGATGATTTCCAGTTGGTTGCCAATTGGTTGCCATCAATGACAACATCAACTATTCTCATAAGAGTGTAGAATGCCAACAGTAGTTTTAATTGAATTAAGTTGTTTCAAGCACATTGCAATTGATTTTTTTTTCAGCTCATTTTTGTTTTAGTTTTCCATAAGTGCAGATTGCACAATGTGCAGGCTCAGCTGTATGCAGAGCCTTGTTAGTTTCCATTTCAGTTTTGTTTAGAATGCTAAGATGCAGTTCCAGACTTTTGAGGAAGACAACATTGACTCAATGCCTAATAGATATGCTAGGCTACTGGATTCTACTATTTAGCAGGCAAACACCCCTGAGAGGTCGCCAAAAATGTTACCAAAATTTTTCACATGCCAAATTTTTTGCCCTAATGAAGCCTTGCATTCTTTTTGAAAAGGTACAAATCATGAGCAAGAAATCAGAAATACACCTTTTTTCTCTAACTTATTTGCTTCATGTGCAGATACAGGAAAATAAGACAACATGTGGGTTAAAATGTGGCTCCCATGAGGGTTGAGCTCAGCATGTTGTAGATCATAGAGACATCTATGCTCTATTGAAAATGAAATGGCATGGCTGATGTAAGGCCAAAGGAAACTCAGAGCAAATGCAATCGACCTATGTAAAGTTTTTTACTTGGGGGCCAAAGAGGGTTTTAAAAGGCCTTAGAGTTTCCAAGCGGTTTTAGTTGCCAGGTAGGAAGACCTTTTATCCCACATTGGCCGTGCGAAGGGAGTTTATCACATTTAAATATAAGGTCACATATAACTATAGTGTCAAAGCTTATAGGCTTTTGGCAAGAAGAGGCTTGTCACCCAGTGGACCCCGTGCGTGCGTGCATCTTAAGGCGACTTAAATTTTGTGTCGGACTAAAAATACCAAGAGTAAAGATCGAGCAGATTGATCACAGCCAACGGTCAGGCAAAAACATCATATGGTGGTCGCTAAGGTGCAATGGAAAGCTACACACTAGGATATCATTGCGACTTGGCGACTGATGACATGGCAGAACAAAAAGTATAAGACCAAAGGTAGATGGCAGTCCAGTGGCTGGTGACATGGAACAGATGATCGACATTGAGCAGACCTCAGCCGTGATGAGTCCCGAAAAGGTTTCATTGAAATCTTAGATCCATCGACATCGAGCAAACCTTGGTAGTGATGAGTCCCAAAAAAAATTCACCAAAGGCTCAGTTCCATCGACATAGGGTATATAAAAGAAATCAGAAGCAGTTCCGCTGAAAGAATAATATTGATGAAACTATAGGTTCGATGAGACTAGTAAACGGCTCGCCGAGGGAGTAGTTTGACTGAAAGAAGGATATCTGATAAAGCAAGATGCATGGCAGGCCCGACAAATAGGTAGTGCCCAAGCAAATCTCTGGAGCCAATCAGGGGGTGACACATGTTGACACGCGATACAAGAGAGAAGATCAATTGGGGTTAAAGGTGGAGCAAATTAAGAGAAGATCAATGGTAGTCCGAAAGAGGGCTATCTCTATACCGCTATAGAAAGAAGGTCACTGATTATCCCCTACAACATGGCGACAAAGCACGTGCATAAAAGACAAAGGGGAGGTGAGCGGCTAAGGTGCTAAAGATCACGCAGTTTGAGGACAGATCGACGATCGTCGCTATACCACATGATGAAGATGCTCGCTGATTATCCCCTGCGACTTGGTGACTGATGACATGGAAGTAGAGGTGGCCATCTAGGTGGGCTAAGAATGGATGAGGATACGCCATGAGATAGAGAGTACTTAGCAACAAGGTGGGTCCAGTCCAGATGGGAGAGAAAGTAGAACTGCGAGCAAATCAGAGGCTGACATGTGGCAAATGTCTACAAACGAGCGAATGTCTATATTTTTTTAAGTCAACTTTGAACTTGAACTTTGAACCAGTTCAAAGTGATTCAATGGTTCAAAGTTCATTATCATCACTTGTTCCCATGGGCCTAAGATGAAGAGAGAAATGGGAGAGATAAAAGAAACAAGCAGAGGTAAAAAGCAAGCAGGTTCCCAACATATCAGATGGTGTTCACCATATCGTAGTTGGAAACTACTCGATGGATAATCATGTGGATTTGGTGACAAACGGTTGGGCTCGCTAGGAAGTAAATGAAATAGTTAATGCAAGTGGCCATGGTCAATGCAGGCAATCCAGTGGCTAGCAATAATAAAAAAATTGCATGGTGGACTCAGAACTAGTTGTTTGAACAGTGAAAAGCCCGCCAAGCAAGGAGATGAATTTCTATATGAAAGATTAATGCAGATGCTTATTGATTGTCTGAATATGCAAGTGTTACATACCGTTGGAAATCTTGTGAAATAGGGAGATCATTTCCACAACCATTTTTAATAGAAGTTTCAACACTGAGAGCAATTGACAGAGAATGTATAAGATTTTCTCAATGGGATTTCTTTTTAAGATAGTCATAGTTCAGTTCATCATGCAACTTTCACGTGGAGATAGTTATTTTTTTCATTTAGACATGCAAATTTTCTTTCCATGCAGGATCAGTGGCAGTCCTTTTGAGCCGTAAAGATTATTATTTTATAGTATTATGCATGAGTTTTTATGCCATTTTTAGGGTAGATTCGCCTAAGGCTTTTCTCATGCAGTCATTTTAGGGTTTTTAAGGGGATTCATCATGATTTCTATATATTCCTTCTCTCCTTTTTTCCCTTTGGTTATTTCTTTTTTGCATACATATTTTTGCAAAAAAGAATTGTAGCTCAGCAGTATTTGAGTTTTGTAACAACACTCCTTTGTTTTTCAGTAATATAGTAACAGATTTCCTTCTTGGTACTTCTTGTATTATCTAGTGAATGAAAGATTTGATAATTTCCTGTGATTTTTATCCTCTAATTTATCTCATTCAGTCAATTTGTGGTGCAAGGAGATACGTATTAGTTGCAGGTTCTAGTTTGTGTTAGTTGATTTTAATTTCTTGAAGTTGTGAAAACTTGTTGTTTTCCTTCGTGCATGCATTAAATTCATCCCTTTCTAGGAAATGTTTATGCATCTACATGTTCAATTCAGTTGTAAAGAAATCAAAGTTATTTGTTGAAGGTTTTGTGAGTTAAGTAGGTTGCAGACCTTAGATAAGATATTTGGTGCATCACCTTCATTAGAATAGATTTTTTATTACATGCAAGTTTTCTATCCCTTTCTATCCCTTTTCTTATCAAAATTATTTACAAGAGATTCACCAAAAAGGAAGCTGGCCTAATCTCCAAAGATTCACCTTTACTTTGAGAAACCCATAGGCTCGAAAGTGTTTCCATGTTTCACAGGATTGCTTGTTTTCAAACTTAGCATCACGGGTGCAATCCTCAGTTACAATAGTGACATAGCCTATTGGAGAGACAAGATTTCCATCCTATTGGCTTATATTGTCATGCCAATATGGTTATTCCTCTGATCTTCTTCCATTTTTAATATGAACTAAGTAAGCAACACAACACAAACCCTAAAACACATCCACACTTTGCAAATGACTCCATCTTGTCTTGTGCCCTAATCCTGAACTTGGTGTTTCTTTCCTTCTATTTATTTCCTCTATCTATTTCCTCCTTGTAGGGTGCAGAGATATTCCCTCTCATGCATTTCTACCTCTTAATGCCTTCCCTATAGTGTCTTTAATCTACCCGAGTTTGATGGCAGTCTGGCATTAAGTTGTCATTGATGTCAACCGATGGTTTGAGCATGGAGGATGGTTGCTTGTTTAATGATGAAGAGGCAGAATGTTAAGATGTGCAACTAGTACAGGATGCTATACCAGTCAACAGAAGAAGAATACTCTACTGGCAAAGGGTTTTACCAGTATGTGCTTGCCGAACCAACTAAGTATTGGGAGGCCGTGTCTTGATTGGTGTGATGTCATGAGATGCTGAGGTGGCAAGTAGGGTGTGGTTGGTGAAGCTTCATCCACAGGGTTAATGAATGAGCTATTTGCCATTAATGAAGGAACCACAAATCAAAGGATTGCATTAGACTAAATGCAGCTCGAGGAAGATCAGGGGAGTAGTTGGCACCTGGATCGAAGCAAGAAGATTGGATTGAAAGAATTCCTCGAGAAGGAAACATCAGAGGCATTAATAGTAGTTTGATAGATGTAGATCTATATAAAGGATCGTGTTTCCCTTGTCTGAAAAACATATCTTAAAAGGTGCAAAAATGATAGAGATGAACATATGGACATCAAGGTGATCAAATCTTGTAGGATTTAATTGGATTTGGTTTGCCTCGTAGATGGTGAGGAAACCCTAACTGTCAAAACTTTGAATTACTTCTTGGTGGGAAATCATCTGATCAAAAGGCAAAACTATGGACAAAAGAAGATGATGTTGTCGTGAAGATTGTCTAGGAGAGAGAAGTTAGAGTAAGAAAGGAGAAAACTTGAGAGGGGGTTCTGATCAGGTTATAGTGTGAGTAAGCAGGCAAACCAGTGAGAGGATTCTACTAGTAGTTTCATAGTTAGGTAGTTGAGCCTAACCGGTAAGGTGTGGTAGAGCAGGTAGCATCCTAGTGTGATATAGTGCATTGAAAGACTATGTGTGAAAGTGAGAGAAAGATAAAAAGAGTTAATTGATTCAAGAGTTGCAGAATTCATTTGCAACAAGAAGCCTTAATTGTATTCAAATAGTATTTCAATATACATTGCCGAGTTGAAGCTTGGTATAGGAGTTGGTGCTCCTTGGGTTGGTGCCATAAAATTGCAGGGGTTAGTGCTCCTTGGGTTGGTGCCCAAAATCTTTGTAATTCAGTGTTTTACCTGTGAGGCTGGATTGAAGCAGTAGTCTTCGGCTGCTTTTCTCACCGAGGTTTTTCCCATATTGGGTTTTCCTTGTAAATTTGGTGTTGTGAGTTACTTGTGTATGTATGGTCATTTTGGCTTTCTTTCTTGTATTACTGGTTTGACTATTTAAGTGATTACGTACATAATTGATATTCTCAAGCTAGATCAGAAAAAAGAAAAATTTAGGAACCACTGATTCACCCCCCTCTCATTGGTACTCTTGTTGGCATTTTTGATGATGATGTTGCAATTGTCATTGATGGACACACAACTTCTTTGAGATCACTTTTTGTATGTATGAGTTATGCTCAACCGGTATTTGTTCCAAACCGGTATTAAGTATTATAGTCTTTAGACTATCAATGTTTTTACAGAAAGTGTTTACTGATCCCAAGCGGTATGAAGACCTCAAGTGGTTCGAGGATCTCAAGCGGAACAAAGGAACTAAAGCGGTAGTTATCATTTTTCTAGTCTTCATTTTTTTGACAACCGATAATTGGCTTAATATTTGAACCAGTATTACTCTATGATGAGTTACCAACCAATAATCGGTAAAGTTGTATGAACTGGTAATACTCTATGATGAGCTACCAACTGGTATTTTTGTGATGAGTTACCATCTACCGACACTTTGACGGTGATTTTGTGTTGTGTTACCAAATGTGTCTAGATGCAATGAACCTAGGAACTTGCTATGTAATCCTATTGGACCGACATGAAATCAAATTCCTTTTCAAGGACATCATGTCTAGGGTTTTAGTAGCGGTAGCTGTTAGGGTTTTTGTGTGGTTGATGAGTTTTTGTATGTGCGATCTTAGAAGAGAAGATCGAGTCTATGTGCTATAAAAGAGTGTGGATTTACTGAAGACTGAAGTAATGCTAAAATGCATTAGCAATGAGCTATCATAGATCTAACCAAGCAGACTATGCTATTTGCTAGATCATTCACTTGTTGATTACTCAGATCTTCGACAAGTCTAAAACCCTTAACCGGGTAGGCCCAAAAAATCCTTTGCAAATCCTCTAACAAGGTGGTTCACAACTGTGGATCTAAAATCCTCTCACAAGGTAGTCTTTAATCAGACTTATCTCCTAACAAAGATTGAGATTCCTAATAGGATCTGTTCTGGTGAAGAACATTGTATGGCCTTAACCGATCTGACCTTAACCAGTCTAGTTACTATTTTGAAGATAGTTATTTTTGAGTTTCATCTCACCATGGTTTTTCCCATTTGGGTTTCCACATCAAAATCTCTTGTGTTATGGTGATTGTGCTTCTATGGGTGAATTCCTTATTTGCTATTTGGTTTGCATTTGTGTTAACCGGTTTGTTAGTAATACTGTTATACCGGTTTACTGCTAAACTGTTTAAGTGCTTGAGTTCAGTAATTATTTGTATACTAATTTACCCCCCTCTTAGTATTCATCAATTGGTAACAGAGCCTAGTTCCCAGTTATCTCTAAACCTTGGGTAGATTCTGGACTTTGAGCACAATGGCAAGAAGTGAGTCTGCTTCCTCAAAAGCCCCCCTGTTTGATGGATCTAACTATGCCTTATGGAGTAGAAGAATGGAAACATATATTTCATCTCTTGGCTTTGATTTATGGATGTCAGTCAAGAATGGGTATGTCATTCCTAATACTCCTCCCATTGATCCGGATGCAAAGAAGGAGTATGAAAATAATGCAAAGGCTAAACATGCCATCTTGAGTGGATTGTTCGATATTGAATCTATCAAAGTCATACACTATGTTTTAGTAAAGGAAACATGGGACAAGTTGCAGAGGTTGTTTGAGGGAGATGCAAAGGTCAAGGAAGCCAAACTACAAACTCTAAGGAGCCAAATTGAAAGCATCAAAATGAAAGATGATGAAAGAATTGCAGACTACCTTCATAGATTTGATGAAACCATGAATACTATTAGAGGACTTGGTGAAGAGATTGCGGATGAAATTATTGTCAAAAAGATACTTAGATCTCTCACTCCCAAATATGATACTAAAGTGTCAACCATAGAAGAAGCCAAGGATCTGAAGACTTTTACTATGGATGAACTATTTGGTTCCCTGACAGCCTATGAGATGAGAAAAACTAGTGAGACTTCTTCAAGAAAAGAAGCTACTTTCAACACCACCAAAAAGGGGAAAGAAGTTGTTACTCATAAATAATCTAGTGAAGACTTTGATGCTTAAGTAGGAAACTTTGCTAGGAAGCTCAAAAGAGGATCATGCCGGTACAAAGGAAAGCTACCACTTAACTGCTTCAATTGTGGGAAGGTAGGACACTTCCCTGCAAGCTGTCCTCACAAAGAAACTAGTGGAGTTGAGTCAAGAGAGTTCAGAAGATCTACCAGCAAAGACAGATAAAGGAATGACTACCAGCAGGGAAGAAGAGACCCAGAACCAAAACAACTTATATACCATTAAGGATGACACAACAGATGACGAGGATGCATTAGAAGATGACGACCATGAGAACCATAGAAAAGTAACTCTTTTCATGGCATTTGATAGACCTGTTGTTGAAGATGAGGAAGAAGAGGATGTTGAGGCTGAAGTGGATTTGGAGAGTGAACTTATCAGTGTACTTGAAGAACTAAGTAAAACAAGAAGAGAACTTAAGAGAGTTGAGCTTGTTGCAATAGATAAACAAGATCTCTTGAAGCAGTCTCTGGAAGAGTCTGGTCAGATCATATCTGACTTGAAGTTGCAGTTGGAAGAAACTAAGAGGATCGGTGAAGCTACAACCCTTCACTTGACAAAGAAAGAAAAGGAGCATCAAGAGCCAGAAGCAGAAATAATAAAGCTCATAAAGGAGCTTGAAGAAAGCAAGGAAGAAATAAAAATAAGAAGCAAGTATGAAGGCAACACTGAAGCTCTGGATAAGATGTTAAGCAAACAAAAGCAATCCAAAGACACTGGTGGTGTTGGAAAATGCACACTCCAATGAGAAATTGTAGGTGATTGAAGGTATTGTCATTGATAGCAACCTTGCAATCCTATGGCACCGACAGGCACCGACACCAACAGATAGTTTACTGGCAGCGGCAAAGATGATTATCGGCACCCCAGCCGACAAAAATTTGTTTATTGAATTTTGTATTTAATTGTAATATCTTTTTTGTAAGCCGACAAGGCGAATTGTAATATGACTCATATATAAGTATGAGATCTTGTAGATAATTTATATATAAGGAAGATGCAAACATGCAAATATTAAGGTAGATTTTGGAGTAAGGTTTATGGTTATTGTGTGAGCTTAAACCGGTATTGAACCTAGCATAGAAGATGCTAAACCAAAGAAGTACATTATATTGGATTTGCATAATCCATTTTGTAAGTCACTGAGACTTCCCTTTTGTATTTAAGCCGTGAGCTTTAGGCAGTTGGCCTTCCTGCATGTGTAGGCTCCTATTGTAAGTAATATTCATTTATTGGCCAGTGAGTGAATATTGTGGTCACAAATCTCACAGAGGTTTTTCCTACACTGGGTTTCCTCGTTAAAAATCTTGTGTTATGGTGTGCTTTCTATGCTGTGCTTATTATTCTTATTTACTGCATTAATTCTTGTTTACCGGCACACTATTTTGGAATGCAATTTATTTAATAAGGTCAAAAATATATTAACCAACAAGATACTGATTCACCCCCCCGCTCTTAGTATCTTTGGGAATCCTAACAATGGGTATCAAAGCCTGGTCCTCTATTTTCAAAAGCCTAATAGCTTGGGGGAGATTCTGACACTGGTACAGATGGAAAACTTGAGAAGTCAATTGGAAATAGCTCTTGCATATTATGATGCAGAAAAGTTGAAGAATATCAAACTTGAAGATGATCTGAAGGCTGTGTAGAAAATCATTAAAGGACTTCAAGTAAATCTTACTATTGCTAGAAGCAAAAGAAGAGAACTTCATGAGAAGATACAAAATGATGATGATGAAAAAGAAACTCTTAATGATCTTGTAAGAAAGATGAAGCAAGAAAACATGACCTTGAGGAATGAGATGCAAGATATGACTATGAGATTTTGTAAAGACATTGAAGACAGAAAGAAGAATGAAGATGACTTGGCTAGGAGAATCAATGATGCTAGAAATGAAAATCTAAGACTCAGTCATGAAAATGATATGTTGAAGACAGATCTGGTTCACTTTGGAACATGATAAAACTGAACTCATGAGACATAAAGATTTCTTGGAAAATGAGTTGGCTACTGCAAATCAACATAAGGAGAAATTCAAAAAAAGTTCAGAAGAACTTGATGATATGTTGAAAAATCAGAAACCTAATGGAGATACTAATGGACTTGGCTTTGAAGTTGGTGAAAGCTCTGGTACTGCAAATAATTATGATCACAATAAACTGGTAAGACAACCTAATGCATACAAATTTAATGGGAAATGCTTTAACTGTAACAAGTATGGTCATAGAGAAAATGAGTGTAGATCTAGAAACTATCAGAACACTAATACACCCACTGGTCAATGTTCTAAATGCAACAAAATTGGTCATAATTCATAAAATTGTAGAATGAATGTAAGATGTTATGTTTGTGGAAGATCTGGACACTTATCTAATCAATGCAGAACACATACTGGCATAGGATATGGAAAAGCTATTCAGATAAATAATGTGACTTGTTATGCTTGTAACAAGATTGGACATATTGCAAAATTTTATAGAAGTAAGGCATCACCGAAAAATAACAAAGGACCCAACTTGAAAGGTAAAGAGAAGGTTGAAGAGGTAAAGCAATAATTTTCAAAACAATGGATTAGAAAGAGAGATCAGAATGTTGATGAGACTATTCCTTCACCAGTAGAATAGAGTATCACTCCACCGATAGGAGATTCTTCATCTAACTAAAAAGAAACCATTTTGGGGTATGGCAACTAATTAAAAATCATGCCAGTTTACCCTTGGTTGATGGTAAGAAGATGAAATACTTATTTACCGGTAGATGAGTTAAGTTTTCACTTAACCAATTTATTATGGTAGTTGAAGGAAATGACATTATAAAGCAAGTGTTTTTCACTCTTTTTCACTCACTGAGAACTCAAATTTCCTAAGAGCGCGAAAAAACCGAGCGAAGGCATCCACAACAAGAAGTGAAGCAAAATCTATCAAGCATTCAAACCTAAAGGAAAATTAAGGTATTTATCAAATGGCTTCCTCCTCTGCACCTGGATCATTACAAACCCTATTGTAATTGAAGTGATTAAATGCCCTAGGCCCATATTTAAGATCATACGCAAAATAGCAAAGCATGATGATACCCTAGGAGCATTTTCTAAAATACCCAAAGGAGTTTCTTATGTTGAAGACCCTAGGATATACATACATTGTCATATTGAGGAACTTGGTGCTGATGAGATAATGAACATGTATAGGACTATAATTTGTGATGAAAATGGTAATGTGAAACCGGAACACAAGATAATTGAAAACCTAGGTTTTGTGGAAATACTTAGCATTCCTAATTTTCCTAAGGAAGTTGTAAGAATTGTGCTTAATAGAGTTCATGGGGAATTCTTTTGGCTTGACTCCATCCATAAGATTACAAGAGAAGCAGTAAGGGCAGTGACTGGCTTACCTTCCACCGATAGCAGGCCTAATAAAGCTAAAAAGGTTCCAAACAACACTGTGATGACCCTAACTGGTGCAACCCATGACAACAGATCCTTGAGAGTAAATAATGTAAAGGAAGATAATGTCAGATTCATTAGCATGATACTAGGATAGAAGAATAAAAATGCTAATAGATTAAACTATGTTTCTAGTTTATGTATCAAGAGTGCTTATGACATGGTGAACAACAACACTAAGATTGACATATGTGAATGGCTAAAAGATGAATTGATTGACAACCTGGAGAAAATTAAGGGTGACAAGAAAGGCACATTCAAATTTGGTAACTTACTTGTATGTCTATTGCTATACATCACTAAGGAAGTTCGCGATATAGGTAGAAAATAATTTTATTTTGACATACCGGTAGGAAAACAACTCTTGGATATTTTTATCAACATGGGATATCATAGGGAAAAGAACATAATTGAATACTTTTAGGCATTTAAGGCTAGAATGAAGATAAGGGAAATATTATCTCAAACCATAGTTGACAAATACCAAAAGGAGATATGCTTTGTTATAAAGAAGGATGAAATCTGGATGGAAGCAGTGGTTCCAAGAACAATTTGGGTAATTGAAATGGGTTATGAGGTAGATGAAAACATAATAGAAACATATGCTAAAGCCCTCCTTGAAGCCCCTAGAGAACCAGAAGAAGAAGTATTTGGAAATAGTGAAACCATTGAAAGCAAAGTACAAACCCTGAAAAGAAGGAAGAAAAGAGAACAAACAATCAGAAAAGTAACTAAATAGGCAAAAGAAATCAAGGAAGACTTGTTGAAAAAGACTGGTATCTATTAGGGGTCCCATAGATACTAAGAGGGGGGGGTGAATCAATATCTAATCGGTAATTAGAATTTCTTAACTTAAAACATGCAAAACATAATATAACAGTGTACCGGTATGCAAGAAATAATACAATAAACAGAATCAAGAACATCCACATGAAAAGCACACCATAACACAAGATTTTAACAAGGAAACCCAGTGTGGGAAAACCTCGGTGGGATTTGTGACCCACAATATTCACTCACTGGCCAATAAGAGAATATTACTTACAATAGGGGCCTGCACATGCAGGAAGGCTAACTGCCTAGAGCTCACTGCTTAATGGGAAGTCACACTAACTTATAAATAAGGATTCTGCTAGTCCAATAACTTGTACTTCTTTACAATAGCATCCTCAATGCCAGATTCAGTACCGGTTCTTGCTCTTTTCTTTACATATACCCCTTGACCTATATTTTGCACATTAGGTCTACCTAATATTTTCCTTAATGCTTCTACATCACTCCTACAAATGTCTACAATGATCTCCTATATATATAAGAGTCATTTTACAATTTGCCAAGTCAGCTTACAATAATAAACAAAAAAATTATATAACAAAAATCCTGTCAACCTCTATGCCGATATACTTCCTTTCTTCTGTGCCGGTGCCAGTGTCCTGAGTGCCAGTGTAGACTGTGATCTGCTGATGCTGATATAATGCTTTTGTCGATGCCATAGGATTTCAAGGTTGCCATCAATGACAAAACCTTCAATCACATACAATGTCTCATTGGAGTGTGCATTTTCCAACAATCTCCCCCTTTGGCATTGATGGCAACACTCATGAGAAATTTCAAAAAGTATCCAAAAGTGTATAGTCCAAAAATGTTACCAAAAATGTGAGAGCTCCCCCTGAGCATATGATTCCTATGTTTTGAATTTTCTCATCCCACTACTCCCCCTTTGGCATCAATGACAAAGGTTGTCAAGATGTCAGTAGAGTTTGTAGTTTCAACTATCCATAAACTTAACCTTGTAGCTGGGTAGTTATAATTTGAAAAAGATCTCCCAAAATCAAGTTTTTACTATCCATAAACTTCTTACTATCCTTTATTGTTGTCTCAGTTCTCTTCACTGTACCGGTGAGATGTTGCAAATGCTCTGCCGGTGTTTTGCTTCCCTGTATTAGTGCCTCAGAAATTTCCTTCCGCAAAGATGCTAGATAGTCCAATCTTGGACTTAAATTAGATCTCAAATGTTTTGCCTTATTTATTATTCTTTCTTTCTCTTTTTCCAATTTGAGTAGTTCTTCCTCAAAATTTGCTATCTTCTCTTCAAAAACTGATAGTGTATCAGGTGAGTTGACAAAGTTGTCTGCAAGTTTATTGATCTCATCTTGTACCTTGCTCATTTTCTTATCAATATCTACAGTCAGAAAGTTTGTTTTCAGGTATCTTTGTACAAATTTTTGTATTCTTTCAACAAACTACATAATTCCGGTAGAAGTGTGTCAAAATCTCTATTACACTTCTTTATTTGTTCATCAAAGAATTTCTATTTTCAACTTCTACTTTATCCTTTACTGACTCTTCTTTTATTTTCTCAATGTTTTCTGAGATATATTTACATAGTGTATCCAATTTTCCTAAAGAATCTTTGTTATCTATATTACAGTTGGGAGCTATTACCTTCAAAATTGGTATGGAATCATCAATTGCTTTGTAAGCTTGTGAGCTACAGTCGGTTATTTTCTTGATATAATCTAGTAATACCTCAGTCACATTTGTTGATTTGAAGCTTGATGATGATCCAACAATCTGAGTACCGGTGGAAGTAACCAAGCTTGTATTGACCTTTGGTAGGTCAGTTTGTGTTTGCATTTCTTTAAGCACTGGTTTTCCTACTTCACTAGTTGTCGGTGGTACTATTTCCTTTTGTACCTGCTCCGGTTGTTGTTCTGGAGCCTTTAGCTCTATTTGTTTCTCTGTATGTTGTATTGCCTCAATTTGTGACTTAGTCTCTACCTTTTTCTCTTTATCTTCTGCCATTTTTTCAGTTTCCCCTACTACTGAAGGCTCACTAGCCATATCTGACTTATCAGTTGTATTTTTGTCTACTACTATGTTGATCTTCTGAGTATCAACATTCACAGTATATAGGACTTTAGGATTAGGCTTATTATCCTCTACATCCATACTCTCGGCTGTCGGTTGATCTTTAGTAGTTGTTGATTTTACCGGTGGAGTATTTAAAGAAGGTGGGGGTAAGTTGTCTCTAACTTTGATGCTTGGTGGTCCACCAACTTTTCCTTTCCCCTTGTCTCTGTCTTTTTGATAAACCTTTATGGGTTTAGGGTTCCTGTACTCTTCTTGTTTTTCTTTCTCAACTAGGAATATATCCCATCCATCTTTTGTTTCCTCTATCACCTCATTAACTCTTCCTACCATTAGTGAAATATGCCAGTGTGCAGTAGAGAATACTGACCGGTTTGCTTGAGCAATTAGGTCATCAATTTCTTGAGGAGAGTTTACCGAATATATAGCAAGTAATTTTTCAATTTTTATTTTCTTATCCAATTCTATCACTGCTTGTCTTCTTGCCTCTAGTCTTTTGAATAATTCATTAGGAATTTCATTGACTACTTCCATCAAAAATTTCTTGTACATATCCATATGTAATATAACACTATTTTCTACTTGATCTTTCTCATCAGCTGTTAGAGTGTCATATATTTTCTCTATGTTCTTCAATTTACCTTCCTCTATGATTTCATTTAGCAGTATATCAAGAGGGGCCAAGTCTTTGTTTGTCCTTTTCTTCTTTGGTGTGGCCTTTCTTACTGGAGATCTCACTGCTTGTTGCTTTTGCCTTGTCCTCCTAGGTGAAGGTGTTGTTGATAGTGAGGGATCTCTTTTTCTTACAACTCTTTTAAAAGTTACAGGCATGTCACTTCCTGAAGAAGTACCTATCGGTGATAGGTGAGTTTCAGGTTGTGGAGCTGCTAACTCATCCTCTGTTATGCCGGTTTTCTTCAATATGTCTTCTTTAATGGATTTTGCTTGTCTAGATCCTTTCCTTACAACTGCCTCAACCTTTTTCACCCTTTTCTTTGATTGAATTTGTCTTTCAATATTCTCTACACTACCAAATACTTCTTCCTTGGGTTCTCTGGGGGCTTCCAGAAGTGCTTTAGCATATGTTTCAAGTATGTGATCATTTGTTTCTGTAGACACCTAAAAATGGTCACCGCTTGCGGAGTCGTATTTTAACATTGGCGCATTGCCTCATTTTAGAGTTTTTGCATCGCATTAACATTTCTCCTATGTTACGCACTTGGTCTTTATCATTTGCGAGCATCGAGTCTTTCTTCTACATTCTTCATTTGTCTCTCTTTCGAATTTGGTCTTGTCGATAGCAATCTTTAATCATGATTTTGGTCGATCTTGTCAATCTCGTCGTTTTATGATTGATTTGACATCGATCGTCATCCTTTTCAATCATGTCAATTTGAATCAATTTGTCATTGTTCCTCGACACATTTATCAATCAAATCATTTATCAATCCAAAAACATGATCGAATCAATATCAATTATCCTTTGTCAAGACCTAATTGTCATTCTTGCATGGCTAATTCGTCTTCCAAGGTTTTATGATTTATTCATTTAATCTTGTTTGACATTTTCCCTCTAGGTTAAATAATTTATTTATTTATCCTAGGTCTTCTTGTCACAATTAAATGTTTATTTAATTAGCTAATTAATTCATCCTATTTTTGTAAATTAATTAATTAATGAGAAATTATTAATTAATTTACCTAATTTTCATCAATTTTCTAATTTCTAAGTCATCATTTCTAACCTAATTTTCTAATTTCTCCTAAATTCCTAAATGTTTATTTCTATTTCGAAATCTTGTCATAAATTGTCATAAATCCTTGCATAGAAATTTGTCATACACATGTCATAATTTTTCTATTCTTGATTTGAATTTCCATTCGAATCATTTTCATGCTAATCTTGTCATTTCTCCAATTTGTCTATAAATTGGATGAATTTCTTCAATCTAATCCCTACTAATCAGATTATCGAATTTTTAATCACTTTGTCAAATCACATTTTGAGTACTCTTGCACCATAATCTTGTCTATTTGCTTTCATCTCATGTGTATGCACTAGTAGGTGAGATCCACAAACAAAGGCTATTTGGAGAGGAAAGAAGAACAATGGAGCCGCATGAAGGAAGCATTCAGATCTGCATTTGGTTTGCATAGTCTTTAGTTTTGAATGTTTCATTTTCATGTCTTTATTGAGTATGTTTAGGATTGATCATTGCAATTGAGCTTTTGTGATTGAGCTATTAGTCATACTTGCTTTGATGATTTCTGATTTCCTAGCTACAGTTTCATATCCCATCTCGGTTACCCAGACTGTCCTTGGGATGACCACTTCCATCTAGATTTCATCTTTCTTAATGAAAAAGCATATATCATCTTTTTATTTATCTACAATCTTCTGAGATAACCTTACTCTTTTCTTCATTTTGGTTTTTAATGCTTGGAAAAAGTCATTAATATTGTTTTCTTTGTTCTCACCCATGTTATTGAATAGTTCGGTCAATTGTTTTCCTACCGGTATGTCATATCCAAGTTCTTTGTAACCTATACCGGGAACCTATTTTGTTATGTGTATCATTAGACATACTAATAGATTTCCAAATCTAAAAGTTCCTTTCTTGTCCTTCTTGATCTTTCCAAGATTGTCAATTAGTTCATCCTTTAACCATTCACATATATCATTTTTTGCATTATCTGTGACCATGTCATAAGCACTCTTGATGCATAAACTTGAAATTGAATTAAGTCTATTAGCATGAGTAGCTTTATAACCTAATATCATACTCATGAATCTCACATTGATATCTATTACATCATTAACCCTTAGAGACCTCTTGTCAAATGTTGCACCAATTAGTTTTATAACTAGGTCATTGGAAACTTTCTTGGTTTTATCTGGTCTTTTACCGATGGTCAATAACCCTATGATGGCTTTCACAGCTTCCTTGGTGATCTTATGGATTGCATCTAACCAGAAAAACTCTCCATGTACCCTGCTTAAAACTATCCTAATCACATCCTTTGGAAATTCAGGAATTCTAAGGATTTTTGTAAATCCTAGGGTCTCAATGATTTTGTGTTCATCCTTTACATTGCCGGTATTATCACATATCACGGTTTTATACATGGTTTTAATTTCCTCATCTCCTAACTCTTCAATGATGCAGTGGATGTAAATTCTAGGATCTTCAGCATAAACAACTCCCTTAATAATTTGAGAAAAAACACCTAAGGTATCATCCTTCTTTGCTATCTTGGGAACTAACTGAAATACGGGCCTAGATCTTTTTATTACTTCAACAACAGTAGGGTTTGCTATGTATTCAATTGCAGAGGTGGATGCCATGATTAAATACCTTTTACTACCTTGGATGGATGATTACTTGGAGTGCACTTGCTTCTTGCTTGAAATGCCTTAGCTCGGAGTCTTCGTGCTCTCTGAAAATTTGAAATCTCGGTGAAATGAAATGGAGCCAAAACCTTAACTTTATAGTGTCTTTTCGCCATCTACCACATTAATTTCATGCTAGTTAAGTATTCACTTAACATTGTTTGTAGGTAATAAGTAATTTCCAACTTCTTATCTCTAACCGAGGGAATAATAGCACATGTATCAATAGATTGCCAAACCCTCAAGGAAATTTTCTTCAATTAGATGAAGAACTTCTTGTCGGTGGAGCACTGCTCTGCCCTTCCGGTGAAGCATCACTCTATCCTGTTGGTGAAGCATTGATTGGTTCTACCAGTGGAGGAGTATTCCCAATATTTAGATCAGCTTTTCTAATCCATTGTTTTGAGAATTCTTGCTTAACCTCTTCAACTTTTTCTTTACCTTTCAAGCTATAACTTTTATTGTCTACCAGTGTTCCTTTACTTCTACAAAATTTAGCAATATGCCCAATCTTGTTACATGCGTAACAAGTTACATTATTCTTCTGAATAGCTTTTCCATAACCTATGCCGGTTTGGGTTCTGCATTGATTTGATAAATGACCAAATCTTCCACAAACATAACATCTCACATTGATTTTGTAGTTATCAGAGATGTGACCAACTTTGTTGCATTTAGAACATTGACCGGTGGGTGTGTTGATGTTCTGATAATTTCTAGATCTACAATCATTTGCTCTATGACCATACTTATTACAATTAAAACATTTACCATTGAATTTATAAGCATTAGGTTGTCTTACCAGTTTGCTGTGATCCTGAGTATTTGCAGTACTAGAGCTTTCACCAACTTCAAAGCCAATTCCAGAAGTGTTACCTTTAGGTTTTTGATTCTTCAGCAAGGTGCCAAGTTCCTCTGAGCTTTTTTTGAATTTATCTTTGTGTTGATTTGCAGTTTCTAGTTCTCTTTCTAAGATTTCTTTTTGTCTCATCAGTTTATTTGAGTCATTCTGAGTATGCATCAGATCTGTCTTCAACATGTCATTTTCATAGCTAAGTCTTGTATTCTCATTTGCTGCATCACTTAGTCTTTTGGTCAATTCTTCTTCATTCTTCTTCTTGTCCTCAATCTCTTTGCAAAATCTCATAGTCATATCCTGCATTTCATTTTTTGTTGTCATGTTCTCTTGTTTCAACTTTCTTATCATATCATTAAGTGATTCCTTTTCATCATTCTCATTTTGCAATTTTTCACAAAGTTATCTTCTCTTATTTCTTGCAACAGTAAGATTTTCTTGAAGTGCCTGAATGATATCCTGAGCTGCTCTTAAATCATCTTCTAATTTGATATTTTTGAATTTTTCTGCATCATAGTCTGTAAGAGCTCCTTCAAGTTGTTTCATCAGATTTTCCATCTTTACCAGTGTCAAGATCTTCCTCAAGCTATTAGGCTTTTTAAAATAGAGGACCAAGCTCTAATACCAATTGTTAGGGGTCCCACAGATACTAAGAGGGGGGGGGGGTGAATCAGTATCTAACCGGTAATTAGAATTTCTTAACTTAAAACATGCAAAACATAATATAATAGTGTACCAGTATGCAAGAAATAATGAAATAAATAGAACCAAGAACATCCACATGAAAAGCACACCATAACACAAGATTTTAACAAGGAAACCCAATGTGGGAAAAACCTCGGTGGGATTTGTGACCCACAATATTCACTCACTGGCCAATAAGAGAATATTACTTACAATAGGGGCCTACACATGCAGGAAGGCCAACTGCCTAGAGCTCACTGCTCAATGGGAAGTCACACTGACTTATAAATAAGGATTCTGCTAATCCAATAACTTGTATTGCTTTACAATAGCATCTTCAATGCTAGATTCAGTACCGGTTCCTACTCTTTTCTTTACATATACCCCTTGACCTATATTTCACGCATTAGGTCCGCCTAATATTTTCCTTAATGCTTCTACATCACTCCTACAAATGTCTACAATGATCTCCTTTATATATAAGAGTCATTTTACAATTTTCCAAGTTGGCTTACAATAATAAACAAAAATATTATATAACAAAAATCCTATCGGCCTCTATGCCAGTATACTTCATTTCTTCTATGCCGGTGCTGGTGTCTTGAGTGTTGGTGTAGACTGTGATCTGTTGATGCCAGTATAATGCTTTTGCCGGTGCCATAGGATTGCAAGGTTGCCATCAATGACAAAACCTTCAATCACATACAATGTCTCATTGGAGTGTGCATTTGCCAACAGTATCAAGGAAAGTGACCTGGAAGGGTTACAATCGGAAGCACATCTTTCACCGGTTGGCACCTCCTCCGATAGTGAAATACCGACAGAGTTTTAGAGAGTAGAAAGAAAAAGGAAACCTTCACCGGTACCCTCTCCTGCACCCAAGAGAACAAGATAGAAACAACAGGCAGTAAGGCCTCCGAAAAAGAAAATAACACCCAGGAAGAAGAAGGAAAAACAAGCTATCCCTCCACTATATAATCTTCTAAATGAAATTACTGAAGAAGGAAACTTGTCCAATATCAGCAAGTTGTATAATACTTTTACCAATGAAGAAAAGGAAAGCATAGAAAATAGTGTCATTCTACACTTAGACATTTACAAGAATTTTTTTATTGAAGTTGTAGATGATTTACCAGGTGATTTGTATAGGAGACTAGATGCAAAGAGATTAGCAATTGTCAAATTGGATAAGAAGATAAAGGTAGAAAAATTACTTGTAGTTCACCTAGTAAAATTAGCAGAAGAAATTGATGAACTGATAAGTGAGGCTAACAGGACTGTATTTTCCACTGGTCACCGGTATGTAGCTTTAATGGCTGGTAGAATGAATGAAATATCTGAAGAGAAGAGAAGATAAATGGGATATCTTCTTTGTGGAGAAAGGAAAGAAAGAAGAACTTAAAAGGCTCAAATTCTTCAAAATCTATCAAAAGGATAAGGATAAAGGTAAAGGCAAGGTAGGTGGACCTCCAAGCATAAAAGTAATAGACAATTTGCCCCCACCTCCTTCTGATACTCCACCAGCACAGACTATTGATACACCACTGGCTACTGGTAATGTTGAGTTGGAATCAACACATGAGGTCACAAATCCTGATTTTGAAGTGTTATATACAATGAATATTGACAAACAAGAGGTTAAAATTGTGGTTGATAAGGAAACCACTGAGAAGAAAGATGTGCCAACTGAGCCACTGGCTTAGAATATTGTTGTAGAAACAAATATTGAGGATATAGTTGAAAATATTGAAATTGGGGTTGAGACACAAACTGAACAATCAGTTGATCCCCTGGCTTTTGAAATGGTGATTGATACCACTACTGCACACATTGAAAAACCCACTGAGTTAGAGAAACCGACTGATAACACAAAGAAGCTAGTTGAGATACTGGAAGTGGATAGCTCAAAGGTGCATATAGAGAAACCAATAGTAAATATTGAGACTTCATCAGAGAAACTAACAAATGAAAGCACAGTGAAACATACTGAGGTACATTCTAAGAAACATGTAGAGAAAAAGGTTGAGAGAGAGACAATGCCACCAGCAGCAGCTGAGAAACCCAAACCTTTGCTAGTTGAGATGAAAAAACAAATTGACCTATCGAAGGTCAATATAAGGAAAGAGGTTGCTAACACCAACTAAATGTAGATTGTTAAGGTAGTTGGACAAACATCTGGTTCTTCCATGATAGAATTCAGACCAACTAGTGTAACAGAGGTATTATTGGATTCGATTAAGAAACTCACAGAGTGTAATGCATTAGCTTATAAGGCTATTGATGATACCATACCTATTCTGAAATTGATTGCACCCAAGTGCATTGTGGAAAATAAAGATTATTTAAGTCAATTAGACACATTGTCTAAATATATCACTCGTAACACATTGATAGTTGAACAGATAAATGATGAGACATTTAGAGAGAAAATGAATAAGGAAAAAGAGAAATTATTTGATGAGACAATAAAGAAGTGCATGGAACACATTGATACCCTCCTACCGGCACTAAACAAAACATTAATGGAATTTAAGGAGTTGTACAGAGACACATGTAAGACCAATATTTTGACAGTGGATATAGACAAGGAGATCAGCACTGTACAGACAAAAATAAATGATATAGCTAAAAATCTCATCGGTTCATTAGAACCCATATCAGTTATAGAGTTGGAGATAGCAGGTTTTGAGGAATAACTTGAAAATTTGTAAAAGAAAAAGGAAAGAATACAATACAAGGCAAAAGAACATAATTGTAGACTTGGTCCTAAACTTGACAACCTCATCTCTTTGAGGAAAGAGATATCAGAGGCACTTGTTCAAGGATTGAAGAAACTAGAAGAGAAAATGCACATCCTCATTGGTACAATACAAAGGAAAGAAGAAGCATTAAAAGACAGTGAAAGGTTCACTAACAACTTAAATTTTGTACTAGCAAATCTATTTCAGATTTGTAACCAACTGGTTACAGGGATCCAGCTAAGAACTACACTCAGTTGACATTTTTGACAACCTTTGTCATTAATCTCAAAGGGGGAGTAATTTGGATGAGAAAAATGATGTCAGAAGAGATCATCTACTCACGGGGAGCACACAACTTTCACAAAAATTTTGGACTTCAATTTTGGATACATTTTTGGATTTTTCTCATGAGTGTTGCCATCAATGCCAAAGGGGGAGATTGTTGGCAAATGAAAACTCCAATGAGATATTGTAGGTGATTGAAGGTATTGTCATTCATGGCAACCTTGCAATCCTATGGCACTGGAAGGCACCAGCACTAGCAGACTCTACACCGACAGATATTTAACAGGCAGCGACAAAGATGATTATCGACATCCCAGCTGATAGGATTTTATTTATTGTATTTTGTATTTAATTATAATATCTTTTTTGTAAGCTGACAAGGCGAATTGTAATAGGACTCATATATAAGTATGAGATCTTGTAGATCATTTATATATAAGGAATATGCGAACATGCGAATACTAAGGCAGATTTTGGAGTAAGGTTTATGGTTATTGTGTGAGCTTAAACTGGTACTGAACCTGACATAGCAGAGGTTGAACTGAAGAAGTACATTATATTGGATTTGCATAATCCATTTTGTAAGTCAATGAGACTTCCCTTTTGTATTTAAGTAGTGAGCTTTAGGCAGTTGACCTTCCTACATGTGCAGATCCCTATTGTAAGCAATATTCATTTATTGGCCAATGAGTGAATATTGTGCATCACAAATCCCACCGAGGTTTTTCCCACACTGGGTTTCCTGGCTAAAAACATTGTGTTATGGTGTGCCTATTGTTCTTATTTACTGCATTAATTCTTGTTTACCAGCACACTATTTTGGAATGCAAATTATTTAATAAGGTCAGAAAATCTATTAATTGACAAGATACTGATTCACCCCCCCCCCCCCTCTCAGTATCTTTGGGAATCCTAACATGTGGCTTAGGCTTTGAAGTTGGTCAAGGATCAACCCACAAATGTAAATCCGACAAAGAGATAATGTTCACTTCTTAAATTGAAGGTGAAGAAAAGAAGACATTCACTGTAGGCAAGGAATCTGGCAAAAAGATATATGCTAATGTTGTTGGAAACCGACATCCAAACTCGTATACAAAAATGAGCTGGAGGTCACATTTCATGTACAAATTTGCAGATCCAAGGAGGAATGCCAGGATTGACCAAATTCAACAACATGAATGGAAGACCCCCAATGAGGTAGTTCCATTCAAGACCAAGACAACACAATCGGTATGTATCAAATTTTCATGGTTATTGTTACCGGTGTAACAAATTTGGGCACAAAATAGCTGATTGTAGGTTAAATAATAAACCCTCTATAAATTTTGAAAGTAGAAATTCATTTAATGCACTCCGAGATTTGAATTTTGTCTTCTATCAGTGCAATGGATATGGACATAAGAGTTTTGATTATAGGAAGAACCAATCGATATCCTACAATAACATTAAGGATACTTCCTTTATTGAAAACATAAAATGCTATAACTATCAAGAATTTGGACACATATCGGCCAAATTATGCAGAAACAAGAAGATCAAGCAAGTGAAGGAAAATCATGATCAAAGACCGGTATCTGAACTTGAGCAGAATACAGGAGCTAACAACAAGAAAGAAATCAAACTGGTTTGGGTTGAGAAAGAAAAGGAAAAGGCAGAATCAAGTCTCATAGTGCAGACTGTCTTGCATGTTGAAAGGAAAAATCTATGGGTGGTAGATAGTGGTTTCTCAAACCATATGACTAGTGACAAAAGAAAATTCATTAATCTTGAAGATTGGAATGGTGGATCGGTAAGGTTTGGAGACAATTCCTCCATCAAAATAAAGGGAAAAGGAACACTAAGCATTGATGGAAAACTAAAGGCACATGATGTATATTATGTGGAAGGCCTCAAACATAATATGCTAAGTGTGAGTCAGATGTGCGACAAAGGTTACAAATTCACCTTTGACTCAACCAGTTGTCAGATAAAGAAAGACAATACCGGTAAAGTTGTGGCAGAAGGAAAGAGAACTGATGGAAATGTTTATAATCTAAAGGAATGCTATGAGTTCCAATGTATGTTAGGAAAAGTAGATGAAATTTGGTTGTGGAATAGAAGATTAGGCCACATAAATTTTGATAACTTAGTTGTAGTAAGAAAAAAGGGGTGTGTGAGGAATATTCCACCCATCATCAATCTAGTTAACACATTTGGTGATGAATGTGTAAAAGGCCAATAGATAAGAGTAAGTTTCAGGACAAAGGAGCACAACACCTCAAAGCCACTTGAAATTGTGTATACAGATCTATGTGGTCCAACTAGAACAAGAGAACTTATCGGTGAAAGATACTTTATGCTTTTCAATGATGACTACTCAAGGATGACATGGGTCACCTTTCTGCAAAATAAATCACAAGCATTTGAAAGATTCAAGATCTTTCAGAAGATGGTGGAAAAGGAAAGTGTGTACAAATTAAAATGTCTAAGATCATAAGGGGTGGAGAGTTCATGTCAAATAAATTTGAAGATTATTGTGAAAGACATGGAATTAGAAGGCAATAGTTTGCTCCTAGAACACCACATCAAAATGGTGTGGTAGAAAGGAAGAACAGGATAGTCAAGGAGATGGCCAAAACTATGTTGAATAAAGCCAGTCTACCAGATACCTATTGGAAAGAAGTTGTTCATACTGCTGCATACACCTTGAATTGGGTTCAGTTAAGAACAAACAACAAGATGACACCTTATGAATTATGATATGACCAGAAGCCATCATTCAAATGTTTCAAAGTTTTTGGGAGCAAATGCTTCATTAAGAAAGATATGGATAGTTTTGGAAGCTTTGACTCTAGAAGTGATGAAGGGATCTCCCTTGGTTACTCATCAAACAATAAGACCTACAAATGCTACAATAAAAGACTAAGAAGAAATGTTTAAAGTGTGCATGTAAGAGTTGATGAGGATATGCACAAAAGATGTCAACCACACATTAACCGGTATGATGACTTCGATGATGAAAATATTGAAGTTCAATCTGACACTAAACTAGAAGCAGCACCTCAAAAGGTTCCCAACTGGTATGTACAGTTGAATCATCTGGAAGAGCAAATTCTGGGAAATAAGAGTGATGGTGTGCAGACTAGAAGAAGACTTGCCCGAAATGATGAACAAGTCAACCTATGCCTCATGACTGAATTTGAACCCAAAACTTTAATTGAGGATAGCAAGAGATAAGAATGGATGGATGCCATGGAAGAAGAAATGCACCAGATAGAGAAGAACAAGACTTGGGAATTAGTCCCTAGACTGGAAGACAAGAACATCATTGGCACAAAGTGGGTCTACAGGAACAAAATGAATGAAGAAGGTATGGTTGTGAGGCATAAAGCTAGACTAGTGTGCAAAAAATACTCTCAAGTAGAAGAGATTGACTTTGAAGAAACATTTGCACTGGTGGCTAGATTAGATGCAATTAGGATGTTTCTAGCCTACTCTACCTACAAGGGCTATAAAGTGTACCTAATGGATGTAAAATCTACTTTTCTAAATGGAAATTTAGAAGAAGTACACATGGAGCAACCAGAAGAATTTCTATTGCATGATGATGAAACCTTTGTATGTCAGTTAAAGAAAGCTCTGTATGGTTTAAAGCAAGCCCCCAGAGCATGGTAATCAAGATTGGATCTATATCTAAAGGAGTGGGGATTCAAAAAGGGAAGTGCTGACAGCAATTTGTACGTAAGGAAAGATGAGAATCACATGATTATTGTGGTTGTGTATGTAGATGACATCATCTTTGGTGGAAACAAGGATACTCTCTGCAAAGAGTTTGTTGATCAGATGCAGTCAGAATTTGAGATGTCAATGCTTGGTGAATTGACTTACTTCCTTGGCTTGCAGATACTATAGAAAGATAAAGGAAACTTTATCTCACAAGTCAAGCATGCAAAGGAGATGCTAAAGAAATTCCAACTGGAAGATTGTAAACTAGTAAGTACTCCCATGGTGACTAGCAGCAAATTGAGTAAGAATGATGAATCACTGGTAGTGGATCATAATTTGTACAGAACCATGATAGGCAGTCTACTATATCTAACTGCTTCAAGACCGGATATTATTTAGGCAGTTTGCATGGTGGCCAGATTTCAAGCTGCACCAAAGCAGTCACACATGAATTTTGTTAGCAAATTTTTAAGGTATCTACAAGGAACGCTCAACTATGGTTTGTGGTATCCTAAACAAGGAAATTTTCTTTTGGAAGCATACACTGATTCTGACTGGGTAGGATGCATTGATGATAGAAAGAGCACAAGTGGTGGTGCATTCTTTCTGGGTGACCGGTTGGTCTCATGGCATAGCAAGAAGCAAGACTCAGTCTCCCTATCTATTGGTGAAGCTGAGTACATTGCTGCTGCTACATGTTTCTCTCAGGTGCTTTGGATGAAGCAGACTCTCAAAGATATCCAAGTGGACATCACTGATCCCATTCTCATCAGGTGTGAAAATTTGAGTGCAATCAACATAGAAAAGAATCTGGTCATACATTCCAGAACAAAACACATTGCAATCAAATACCACTTCCTCAGAGAGAAGGTTGAAGGACAAGAGGTACAAATGGACTATGTTCCTACTGGTGAACAAGTACCAGACATTTTCACCAAACCACTACCAGTAAGCACATTTGAGTACCTCTAACACAAGTTGGGAGTTGTATCATATGCCTAGGAAGGTGTTGGACACTATATTTGAAAATAAAAAGTATATATAAAAAATATATATTTCCATAGGTGTAAAGACTAAAAGATTTTTCGACCAGCAAATTGTATCGAGCATTTCAAAGGAAGCTTCATCAAAAGAGTATTTTCATTGAAACAAAGTACATAAAACGCCAAGCAAAAATACTTCAGCAAAAAGTCACCTTCGATGGATACAGAAAACCGCTCATCGATACTCCAAGTTTCATCGAAAAGGTAAAAAACAAGAGGCAAAAAGTAATTTCGAAGGAATATCATTACCGAAGAAACTCATAAAGCATTCATCGAAATGCAAGTTTTCATCGATGACATAACATCGAACAAAAGAAAAGGTGTTTCATCGATAAAGGAGGATATCGATGGAAAAGGACTGTCGATGAACATACATAAACCTTCACGAAAGAAAGGAACTCATCGAAAGAATGATTTCGATGAAACTTGCGAGTGACCTATCGAAAAAGTTTGTCGATGAAAGAATGATTTCGATGAGTCTTAAAAGTGGCTTCTCGACATGGGCTACTCACCGAAAGAATAATATCAAAGAAAATGGGCTTTCGATGAAAGATTTAAACATTCGGCCGAAGACAAGGGTTTCATCGATAACTTGAAATATGATCACTTTGATTGAACTGTACTTCCCGCGAAAGAGTTAAAGGCGCAAGTGAGGAATGTCACATCTGCAATTAAGTTTAAACACTTGAGTAGCCGTTGTAGATGCAGAACATTAACTGTGCACAAGTTGCCCATACGATTACAATTGAACTGATTGAATTTTCATAAGAACCAGATCAATGCTAAAAGACTGAAAATTGCGAAGAACTTGTGGAAACTTGTGAACGATAACCAGAAGAGCTGAGCATTTCTCCAAGTAAGTGTTGTTTCTCATATTTGCTGTAATCATGGAACCTTCGTCTTCTTCTTCTAAAAAGAGTAGGAAAGGAAAAGAGTTAAACCCTGAAGAGAAGCCCAAGAGACAAAAGAAGGAAGGAAGAGCTCTGACTCAGGATTTATTAGACCAATGTCCCTCATCTAGTGTAAGGTCCAAAAAGCTCAAAAGTGAAGAAGAAGGATTGGAGGATAGATTTGAAAATCTAGGAGATATTTGGACTGAAATCAGAGGACATGAGTTATTCTTATTTAGTTAGAAAAGAAGGGATGCTCCTGAACCCATAAGTAATCTATGAAGAAGAACTTAGGCAAATTGGTAGTCCCAAATGTGTTTGTAGATGTAGAATTAATGAAAGATCTGGTAGATTGTTACAATCCAAGAACCAAAACCATATGTGATTACAGAGGGAATACATTAGTAGTAATTAACAAACAGACTATTGATATGGTGTTTGATTTGGACTGGGAGGTGGAGGAGAGTATCGATATGAAGAAACTTTCACAAGAATTCTTTAGTTTGGAAAACATCTACAGGATTTGGAGGCTACCTATTCACAGGCCAAAAGTGGGTGGGTCATTTGTTCCATTCAGCAAAGATGACAAGGAGATTAATTTCTGGTCAGATGATTTCTGCATTCGATCCTATGATAAAAATGGTTTGAAGAAGCCAGTTCAGTTATGGGTATCTGCATGGGACTAGAGGTTCATGAACAACCAGTACTGGCACTTTCAAGAATATTTTGTGAAACCTCTTAGTGCAGCTTTTGGGCAACACGGGGATTACACTTTGTCCCCTGAAATCAAGAGATTCCTCAGACCAAAGGACTTCTCTCCAGAGTCACAGATTGATCATAATTGGGGTGATTGGTATTGCCATAACAATCACACAAAAATCAGGGTATTTGGATATGAAGGAAAACCCCACATGCTCCCAACTACAGTGCCAAACAGGGTGGCTAGCCTGGAGATTATAAGACAATTGTCTATTGTCAGTGCTAAACACCTTACAGATTCTGGTAAACAATCCATTGTTCCAGGTTTATTGGTTTTTTCTGATTTCATTGTTAAAATTTCAAAAAGTTATCATTTACTGCAGAACAAGTTAGACTACTATGGCATGACTCTGGGTGAACCTAGAGAGAACTTCGACCCTGAAGGATATATAAGAGCTGCCAGAGTATCACAAAAACTCAAAGCTGGAATACATGTGGCCAAAATGCCAGATGACCTGATTAAGAATCTTGAAAGAGAGGAGGCCAAAGCTTTGAGAGAAAAGAGTGAGTTAGTTTGGGAGGCCTACAAATGGAAAAGGGTAAGGGGAATGATAGATGGAGACCTAATTGGAAATCTCCAAGATCCTCTGGAAGTGGCTAAAAGGCTGCTTCAACATGAAGCAGAAATCATGCATAGAGTGCCTTCGCAATTCCTTCATTTCATTAATACTGAGAAGGATAGTCAGCCCCTAGCCCACATGTCACCAAAATCGACCGCCAGTAGTATCCCAGCTGATTCTCCTAGAGAAGATTATCCTCCTGGTTTCGAAGCAGAGATGAATATGGACACTGGTGAAATTAACATCAAGGATGTCATTGATATAAGGATGACTAAGCATGAAGATTTTGTTGCTGATGATGGATTCGCCTCCTCTAGGGAATTTCTTTCATTTTTATACCAATACAAAGGAGCTCATGTAAAATGAAGCATGGCTGGAAGACCAGAGGAGGAACAGATGAAGAAATTGCAAGATGAGATTGATGTCCTCATGAAAGATATGACTCCTGAGAAATGGAGGAAATTACTGAAAGAGGCTGGTGTAATCATCTTCTCTGGTTGGGATATAAACTCAGCACTTTTATTTGACGGCTTCCTAAAGAAACAAGACTTAAATCAATAGGTGTTGCCTCAGGAGATAGACAAATTATTCTTAGGCTTTGGATATGATCCAGACAAGAAAGCTCTCCTACAATGGGCATTATATCCAAAGGGGAAGAGGCCTATCATTGTAGACATTGAAGAAACCTTTGGGCACCTCATGGTTCATCAGGTTGGTAAGACAGACCCTAGGGTCACTGCTAAACTCAACTTGGATGTTGCTAGATTGAACCTGGACCAGACAAAATTTTTGGTCAGAGAAAACGTCACATATAAGGGGTTATATGAAAAATCTAAAGAGGAGAATCAAAAGTTGCAGGAAAAAGTATTACAACTAGAGACAGGGACTCCTATCAGTGAATACACCTCATACCCCGCGGGACGTAGCTTGGACGATGTCTCTGATGCTCTGTACTGGAAGTATCAAGCAGAAAATGCCAATAAACGCGCAGAAGGTATCCAACAAAGGATGGACAAACTGGTCAATGACATCATAGGACATCGGTTTAACACCATGCTCTTGTAGGTTGAACCATATTGGAAAGTATATAATGGAACGATAAAGGCGTTAACAGAGCATGAGAGACTAAAAGAACGACTGCATGAAGTACTGAATAATGTCGATGCCATGACACCAGAGGAAAAAGCTGAGGGGACTGCGTATATGGAGAATCATGTCAAACTTGAGGATACACTGAGGAGAGACCTGAAGGATTTGGATGATGAGAAACCTATTGGAATGCCCTCCGTCTACAAAGAAGGAGAAGTGATATCCCTGGAGGATTTCTGAAAAGAGCTCGTCAGCGTCAAGGATTGGGCCTTGTCAGAAATAGATCGAACTAAGGATATGGCCCCTACTGTCAACCAGATGATATTCAAGTATCTATCGCAGGGAGATGAATTAAAGAAACAAAGTACTCGAATCAAAACCTTCAAGGACGATGATTACATTCATCATTTAGGACTTCTAAATCTCTTTTTGCTTAAGTTTAGAAACACTGAAACTAACGATTAGTATTCCGAAGAGTCGTGTCTCTTCATGAAAAGCCTTCATCCTCATATATATATGAGAATGATTTTTGTAATATGGTGAGAGGGATTAGATAGGATGAAGGTAGCGACATTTAACAGCCTGTAAGTCTTCTGTATACGAACCATAATGGAATACAAACTTTGATGAATTATTTCTCTGCATATGTGTTACGGATCACTTCATTTTCTTTTGGCAATCATCTGTGATATTATCTGATAGGATAAGGTTATTCATGTTCTTAAGATCAAATCTATGCTTTGTATTATGATGTTGAAACAAAGGTTTTGCTTGCAGATTGTAATTGTTCCTTGCAAAGCTTAATTGATTGGTCCCTTAAGGGTAGGGTTAAATTCACTCAATCAACATATGATATAAGCATTTGTTTGGTTCCAAAAGAAATAATAACTGACAGGATCATAAAGGGATGAATTAAAAAACTGTCTCACAGGTTCGCACAATAAGTCCTGAAGAAAAATGCAATGACTCTGTAGCCCAAATAGCAAAGAAGGCACTGGCTAATTACAAATTATACTCATTTTATTCATCATTGATTATTTTAACAGCAATAGAAGTAATTAAGAAACATAAAACAAATAATTATTACAACAACAATCTTGAACTCATCTGCTATATCTCCATTCAAGGAACTTATGCCATTTCAAGATCAGGAGATATCAGATTAGGATAATAAATCTGCTATAAAAAGCACTGGTTATTGGAGACATTTCAGTGAATAGGTATACCCGCCTAGGTCCTGCAGAGCCTAAAGTGAGAGAGTAAAATCTGAATCAGTTTGCTCTATATGTTGGCCAAGTCAATTGGAGGGTTCAACCATAGGAATTGGCATTTCCTTAGAACCTATCCAATCTATTGATTTGAGACCCAACAGAAGGTTTATGTGGCTCAGAGGGAGCATGCTATGGATCAAAGGGGGAGTGCACAAGTACCCTTTGTCATTATATCAAAGGGGGAGAAATGAACCGGTGTGGAGTGGAGTGTGAGAGGTTGACATCATTGCCAAAGGGGGAGATTGTTAGTAGTCTGGCATTAATTTGTCATTGATGTCAACCGGTGGAGATTGAGCATGGAGGATGGTTGCTTGTTTAATGATGAAGAGGCAAAATGTTAAGATGTGCAGCCGGTACAGGATGCTATACTGGTCAATAGAAGAAGAACACTCTACTGGCAAAGGGTTTTACTGGTATGTTCTTGCCGGAATGACTGAGTATTGGGAGGTCGTGTCTTGATTGGTGTGATGATGTGAGATGTTGAGGTGGCAAGTAGGGTGTGGTTGGTGAATTTTCATCAACAGGGTTAATGAATCAGCTATTTGCCATTGATGAAGGAACCACAAATCAAGGGATTCCATCAGACTAAATGCGGCTCGAGGAACAAGGAATGATAGAGGAAGATCAGGGGAGTAGTTGGCACCTGGATCAAAGAAAGAAGATTGGATTGAAAGAATACATTGAGAAGGAAACAATAGAGGCATTAATAACAGTTTGATATATGTAGATCTATATAAAGGATCATGTTTCCCTTGTCTGAAAAACGTATCTTAAAAGGTGCAAAAATGACAGAGATGAACAGATGGACATCAAGGTGATCAAATCTTGCAGCATCTGATTGGATTTGGTTCACCTCGTAGATGGTGAGGAAACCCTAACTGTCAAAACTTTGAATTACTTCTTGGTGGGAAATCATATGATAAAAAGGCAGAACTATGGACAGAAGAAGATGATGTTCTTGTGAAGATTGTGTAGGAGAGAGAAGTTAGAGTAAGCAAGGAGAAAACTTGAGAGGGGGTTCCAATCAAGTTACAATGTGAGTAAGCAGGCAAACCGGTGAGAGGATTCTACCGATAGTTTCATATTCAGGCAATTGAGCCTAACCGATAAGGTGTGGCAGAGTAGGTAGCATCCTAGTGTGACACAATGTATTGAGAGACTTTGTGTGAGAGGGAGAGAAAGATAACAAGAGTTAATTGATTCAAAAATTGTAGAATTCATTTGCAACAAGAAGCCTTAATTGTATTCAAATAATATTTCAATACACATTGTCGAGTTGAAGCTTGGTATAGGGGTTGGTGCTCCTTGGGTTGGTGCCCTAAAAGTGTAGGGGTTAGTTCTCTTTGGGCTGGTGCCCAAAATATTTGTAATTCAGTGTTTTACCTATGAGGCTAGATTGAAGCAGTAGTCTTCAGCATCTTTTCTCACTGAGGTTTTTCCCATATTGGGTTTTCCTTATAAATATGGTGTTTTGAGTTACTTGTGTGTGTATGGTCACTTTGGCTTTCTTTCTTATATTACCAGTTTGACTATTTAAGTGATTACGTACATAATTGATATTCTCAAGCTAGATCAGAAAAAGAAAAATTTAGGAGCCACTGATTCACCCCCCTCTTAGTGGTACTTTGTGCTCAATAGGGTTCACCTCATAGGGTGGAGGGGGATGACCTCTCATCAGTCTTAACCTGCCTCACAGTGCTAGTTTTCTGTCCAACCTCTCCTCATGGGGTGGTGGGGGAGACTAAGTCTCCCTCTTCCTGCTACCTCATGGCTTCATCTACCCTTTCTTGGAAGTCCTAAAAGGTAGAAGAGGAGTTTATTTCCTCCCCTCCCCGCCATCCCGCAGGCTCCATCCTGACACTGCATGCTTCATGCAGGGTGAAGATATAAATTTTAAGCCTTATAAATGCTTGAAGGGATTTTATAGTGTCTCATTTTATTGATCTCTTGTATTTCCCATGGGCCCACCAATGACCTTTTAAAGGGAAATATGAAGATTATCCATGGGTGAAAAAATATAAGCTCTTAGAGTGAGCTACTTAGGTTGATTATGTAGGAGTGATTCTGAGTGTAATAATCAAAATTTTGAACTTGGGTCCTCAAAATTTAGGAAATTTTTTGAGGTCCCAACAACTAGTACCAAAGAAGAAGTGCACAAAAGGACTTGGCTTTACACCATTGCTATTAGGTGTTCTTGGTTCCTAGACAACATTACAGATCATGGGTTCTACCTCCACTAATAACCAACAACAAGAAAAATGCTATTCCATAGACTCTAATGAATGGGAATGGGGTTCAGACAAGTCATCCAGTGATTATGAGCTTACAGAAATTTTTAGAGAACTAGGAGAGCCCATGAAAGAAGAGAATTTTAGAAAGAAATTTAGAGTTTCTCAAGCATCAACTATTGGATGTTGCTGAGAGTTTGCTGGAATGATGTGTTGTCATTGATGTTAACATATTCTTCTGTGTATTCTAGTATTGCAATCAGATTAAATGAGTTGGTTTGGTCAATGTGTTGCAGTTGAGATGATGCGGTTTAATGGGTTTTGAGATAAGCATCTCTAGTTGATTCAACATAATTTTTCAGTGGTCCCCATGATGATTTGATTGAGTTATGAGATTTTGTATTGTGGTTGGTTATTCAGTTGTTTGTGTTCTTTGATATTCTGGTTTGTGCTCCAAATTGCCCCAGAATTGTTATATCTTTAGTTGCATGTGTATGGGATCTATTATGGGCATTGATGTGTGTCCTCAATTTGATTGGCTAATTATTTGGATGTCCACAAGTGAATCTTTCATGTTGATGGTCAGTTATGATGTTGTTCTCTAGCTTCGGTGGTGAGATGGTGATGATTTTGGTAATTCGAGTTATTGCAGTTGTTGTGGTGCAATTCGTGTTGCTTTTGAATATTTCTAGATCATGTTCTATGTGTATTGGTGGTCCGCATTGATTATTGTGTGTGTTATTGGTGGTGTTGTGTATTTGCAGTATTGATTTGGGTCTAGACTATGTCTTAGCCGACATTGTTTCGGTCCACATATGTTGTTGTAGCGTGTGAGGTTATCATTTTGTAATTTGTATTGAGGGTTTATCCAACTTTGAAATATAGGTTGATGTATTGTATAAATAAATGTAATAAACATGTAAGATGTAATGTTTGCAATCCTTAAGTGAGTGTATAATCAATTTGTATGTGTGAACAAGTGATTTCATCTTTCTGAAGTGAAGGAGAGAAGAGAAGTGTTGTAGATCAGACTGTGTGCTTAACCGGAACTATATCTAGGTATATGTAGATGATATTTTTCATAGTTCATGTTATCTCAATTTTTATTCAAATTCTTTTGTAAGTAAATGAGACTTCTTGTAAGGAAGTGAGCCTTCCTTTAAGGTTGTAGTCTTTCTAGGTTTCTTATTTGAGTAGTGAGCTCTAGACAGTGTGCCTAAATGCATGTGCATTCCCCATTGTAATATTTCATATACTCCTAACATGGTATTATCTCATTGTGGGTAGGTTCCCATCATGGTTTTTCCCTTAACTAGGTTTTCCACATCAAAAATATTAGTGTCATGTGTGATATTGATGTGGTGTTGTTTCATGTTTTAATTGTTAATTATCAAATCTGATTTGTCATATAAGTCATATAAAGTTTTGTGCAAATGGATTCACCCCCCCCCCCCCTCTCAGTTTGTTTCTTGTTGCCAGCAATTGGTATTAGAGCTAAGTTCCTCAGAAGGAGCCTAACAACTTGAGGGAGATCCGAGAAGGTGTCTTAATGGATTCCAATGGTCTTAGACAACAACTATTTGTTGCACAGTTGCACTTGATGATCTTGATCCGTCGAAAGAAAAAGTTTGGGAATTGAAAACAAATCTCAAGGATGCTGAAAATTTTATTCAGACATTAAAGGAGAAATTGAGTAGGTACACAGAAAAGAGAAAGGAGCTTGTTGATTAGCTTCAGGAGAAATAAAGTTAAAGCATTGATGAATGAGCCTTGGAGGAAAAGACAAAAGAATGTGACAGACATGCTAGAGCTAATGCAATTTAGAAAAATGAGATGGAAGACATTGCGATGAAAGTAACAAGAGAGATTGATAAAAGGAAGAAGAATGAGGAAAATATTCTTCATTCCCTGAAAGACAAATCGAAAGAATGTTATGTTGGCTTGATGATGATTTTTATAATGGATGACTTCATGTGTTGTCATTGATGGCACATATATACACACACATATGTTCACATTGTCATAGTCATCTTAGTTAAGACAAACTAGTACTACTCCTAAGATTTTGTATTGAAAAATTGGTATTATATGTATAGAGTAGTCCAATCTATTTTGAAGGTGTCTAACCAGTATATGTAGACAACCGGTATATGCAGGAATGGCATGACACCAGTTTGGAGATGCTGCGGAGATCAGTAAAGAGGCAAATGGAGTGTTGTCTTCAAAATCTGACTCACTTCAACATCCTTATAATAAGATAATCAAACTCTATGCGAGAGGGATGTTAAGAGGAAGGAAACTTGTAGGACAACATATGACAAGGTTTTATTTAACCTTCTAAACTTTGGACTCATTCAGAGTCCAGGCGGGTATACCTTTGTGAACCAAATTCACACTTTCAAAAGATAAATCCACAGCAAACCAGTCCAACAAACCAGTGGATCTATTCACCTCAAAACTAACTGAAACAAAGGAATGAAAATTATACTCATATTCAGTATTTTGATAACCAAAACATGCAATAAACAACTTCAATCAATAAAAATGCCTTATCCAAGGTCACAGAGTCATCTAAAATTCAGATAATAATCCTCAAACAAAATATCTTCACGCATCCCATTGGCTTGGTTTCTATTAAACCTTATACATGCCTAACACTTATAAGAATTTATGTATTCCAAATTAAACTATGATCATCAAGATTCAAAGTTTTCTTCCAAAGAATTTACTGGTATGAGTGATCCCCACATCTTTAATTTCCCTCCTAAAGAGAAAAGCCAGCGAGCACATCTACTGTTAATTGCCTTGCTACCCCATTCAAAAAAAATAACACTAGATTATTCAGAATGAAAATAGTAAACAAATTGTAAACACACTTGAAGATGACACAAAGCCTTACTCAAAACCAATGGTTTGCATATTGATATTATATTCAGAGAACTATTACAAGAAGTTTTTGAATATTCCCCATTAGACTCAGAAAAGCTCAGATAAATTTCTGCAGCGTTTTCTTACAATTCTTTTGGGATCCGCCTTCTTTCTAGTCCTGGTATCCATTTATAACAACATGGATGCACAAAGCTTTAGACTTTTCGAGGAGAGTTTGTTACAATCATTTCTTTCAAAAACAAAGAAGTTACAAAGCTTTTCGCAAAAACAGTTACAAGTTCTTTTCAGCCTCTCTAGCTTCTTCAACAGGTTGTTCAGTTGTAACTACTTCTATCTTTTCAGGAGCGCTCTCTAACTATTCTGGATCATGAGTGGCATATTTTTTTGTCCACTTATCACACACATCATTAGTCGGCCATGAGAAATTAATCACTTTAGCCTTAGCCTTGGTCAGGCTTTCCCGGGAGTTTCTCATTTTGTTGATTTCTGAATTGAGAAAACCATAATGTGCCTGAATTTTCTCTATCTCCCGTATTGTTACAACAAAGAAAGAAGCATCATCTAGATCAATAATTCCCTTAATTCTTGCTGATAGTTTAGCTTCTACCTCCTTGAGACACATTTGTTTATCCTTCAGTTGATCTGGGCTAGCAAAACCTCCTGGGAGCAACTCAAAAACTTGATCAACATATTCCTTTTTGCACAAATTAACTTTCCTATCAGCATTATCCACCCCTGCTACTAATTGTATTAAATCTTTAGTGATGTCAAAAGTGGATCTAATAATAGGATTTGACGTTGCTTCATCACAAGACACACACATAAACTCTAAATCTTGCTCTCTAGGCCTCCATTCGTCAAAATTTGGTGTCAATATGGTCTTGTCTCCCTTGAGCTCATTCCATATATCCAAAATTTACCTACATTATTGTAAAGCAATGAGGCATTCATTGTATCTGCAAAACTGAAAATTGTAGCCCTTACCCTCTCCTCATACTTCTTTGCATATAAGGCCTGAGCCTGTTTTAAACTTTCTAATTCTTGACGAGTTATCTCAACCGTTTGAGAGCTGGAGGGTGCTGGCGATGGTGGAAAGTCAATGATAGGGCTAGTAGGTGGAGGTCTTGCAGGAGAAGAGTAGATCATTAGTGTTGAAGACTCACCTTGATGGTCTTGTCCAGTCAACTAGCTCTGAAGCTTAGCAATGATACCATCCTTACTTCTTACCTCCTCCTTAGCACTGTTCTAAGGCTTCAAAATTGTCTCCAACTTGACTTCGAGGATATCTTTTTCCTTGGCTTCCTTTTCTACTACTGACACACTAAATTTTATAGTCTCTAGCACAGTGCTAGTAGCTTCCACCACCCCGATATTCTTCACTCTCTTCACCATCATTCCACCAAGGTAACTTGACCTTGGGGTATCTTTGCTTTTCCTACTCTCATTTCTCTTGAGAGACCAAATGACGAGTGCAGCATTATCCTTACTGAAAGTAATCTGCTCCATGGGTTTGGTCTCCTTCCTCACTGCATCTAGTACTAGGCCATCTGCTATATCCTATTCAGGTAAAATAAGTACTCCAGCTTGTGCCATCATATCTCTCCGTTGCTTAGGGGTGATGGTCTTGAATTCTTCCATCATCTCTTGCTTTATTTCCTCCTCTACCAAGGCTAGATCTTTATTGGGTTGCTCACCTTTTCTCTTTTCACATCAAGCATTATACTTATCTATGTTCTACTTCCATATAAATTGCACAAATGCTTCTGATGTGACAAAATTATTGTCAGCCAAGAAGGCATTACTTGCCTGCTTTATTTCAGGATCCCACTCCTGGCCTTTGAGTTCAGTGGTGGTAATGTCCATTTCAGTAGTAGGGGGTTGTTCTGGCATTCCTTCTTCCACTTCATCATAAGTGTAGGCAATTTCCCCTAGACTGCCTAACTGTAGGAGCTGCTTAGGTGCTGCTTGCTCATCTCCTATGTGGATAGGGGATTGGGATGGAGAATACAAATGTGCATCTGATTGTACTTCTTTACCTACCCTCTGCTTCTTTGGGCTCTCTTGGATGTCAATGACATCTTGTATCTTCCTCTTTCCTTTAGAGGTAGAGGGTTCCCCTATTGTAGGCATTAGCACACTATAACTAAATTTCTTGTGTAGTGTATAATCATGAGGAGAGATTGCTTTGCTGGAAGCTAACCTACTTAGAACTACTCTTGCCTTTTTAGGATCTCCTTTGATTATAGCTTCCCTCTTCTCCTTTAGGGTCTACATCACATCCTTAAAGAAAACAATTAAAAACTTTATTTTCTCCTCTAGAGGGAAAAAGCTAGACAATGGGTCATAGCTGGCATCAAAGTGATGCACAAAATCCAAGGCTTTCTTATAAGCCACCCATTTTTCCTTTCTCAGCTCCTGCTCATCTAGATCAAACTCATTTCTGATGAGGTCTTCAAGAAACTAAAATTGATGAGCCCTACCTCTGCACGTTGCTCTCTTTCTGAACATGTCGTTGAAGAAATCTTCTGGATCAGCACACCTGGATACTGTAGTAGACAAATGATAAGGCTTGAGAAAATCCTCAAAGCATTTCCAACCTCCTTTTGTTATTACAAATTGGTGGGCTATGGTAACTGTAGGGAAAATAGTCCCTTTACCCCTGCCTGTCAGTTCTGCTTCTTGTACACCACCAATTTGTCTAAGGATCTCTGCAATTCCCACTTTGAGAGGGACTTGATAAGGTAAGAAAAATGGGGTGCCTCTAAAACCAAAAACTCTGAAAACTGTTGAGACTGGGTACAGATAAATGTCACCCCAATTGTGAACAATTTTTATGTTCTCTGCAAATTCTTTTGGTCTTATGAATTCCAAAAGAACCTTGGAGATTCTTGGGTTCTCTGAGCAGAGGAGAGTCCTGATCTTAGATGCAAAGTATTTGTCAAACTTCAAGAAACTGGCATCCTCTCTATCCCATGACAACACAGTACTCCATAATTGTACTGACATTTTTTCTCCTTCTTTCTCTTTGATAGGGTCCAATCCACTGGCAAAGTAATCACCACCTTTGAAAAGAAAGAGGTGCACCAGGAGTGAGTACCATCTGAAAGGCTTATCTACCTTTCCATTCTTTATTCCTATTATTCCTCCATAGATAGAATCAACAATGAAAGAAGCATAATCAAATGTAACTGCAACAGAAGGATTCAAAATTTGAGCAATCATTAACAGGTAGTGATTGGGCATATTCACTTTAGCATCTTCTCCCAAAGCTTGACAAAGTGCCCAATACAGTCCCTTAGCCCTGAGGGTGAACATACTCCATGAAAAGGGCTCCCCTATGTTGGGTCCTACAACTATCAACCCACATACCTTCACAAAAAACTTCTTGAGAGGCCCATTCCTAAGATGATTCCTCTGTGCACTATAAATTTGAGCTAATGATTTGAAATTTATGGGTTCTAGAAAATTGGTGAACTCATTGAGCCCAAAAGCATTTTTGAATTCTTTAGTATTAATCTCAATAAGGGTTTTTCCATTTATGTCCCGAATGCTCCTTGTGACTGGATCATAATTGAGTGCAATTTGGGTCAACAAATTGATGTCCATAAATACCCCTGGGACTACCAACTTCCCAACATCTAATTCCCAAATATTGTTTTGCGGGGCCGTAGAATTTCTCATTCCAAATCCAACCTTAAATAACCCCAACCCAGACAATCCAACTTTTGGGTCTCTCAACCAGTTCCCCTTGTCATACAGTCCTTCTCCTATTTTCAGACGAGGAATTATAGGCACTAGCTCTTTTGCCTTCGATGCCTGATTAGTTGACAACGTCAATTGTTCAAGAAAATCATCACAGATGGCTCTTTCTGGATAATTTACTTTGCCAGAAAATTCCCTCTTAGGTGCCATTTTCAAAACATAAGAAATGAATACTGCCCCTAAATAATTCTGTGACAAATCAATATCTTATCTAAAACACACCGCACAGAAATTGCAGCATGAGAGTACGAGAAAACCTATTCTTAACTTCGAGGAATTTTCTTTGCAACCGAATTGACTTGCTCTGTATCTGAAGCAAAAAGCTCTATATCTGCTCCTCCGTAATAATTCTTTTAAAAGATACCTTCATCCGGTTGATAGGAAATCATATATTGTACCCAAGGTCTTAACTGCAACATTGATTCCGCATGCTTTGGTGATCCTTTCAAAATTTAATTCATGGGAGAATTCGTATTTTTCGCTCCAACAGTTCACAATGTTCCTGCAATTCTTTCTCTTCACTCTTTCACAACTTTGCAAAGCAAAACCATCAGGCATTTCGGTCCTGTGAAATAGCACCAACCATCTGATCAAAAGAAACATGATCGGCCATTACACTAACTAACAGCCTTGGTTCCACACTGGGTCCCACTTCTTTATTTTCTATGAGCCACCACGCGGCACTCAACCACTGGCTTTAAAAAACCTTTCACATTCAACTTAACGGCGGTCGCGTGTCTTTCTTTTATACCGCCGATTCCACCTTGGTGAGCCCACGACTTTCTTCTAAGAGCACGTGTCCATGGACACATTATCATCTATCAAGACACATGGACGGTCCTCGTTTACTTTCACTATTTCATAGGGTATAAAACACAAGCATCTTACCCTTGCAAAATATCGGATCATTTTTTAGTTGTTTGGTGCTTAACCATCTAAATAGACTCCAGGAGGGGTGGGCCCTTTGACTCAACTTTGAACACCTGGCGTCCAGTCACCTCTAGAGCTGACATGTTGTTTTTTCATTTGCCAATAGAAAGGATAGGGCTCTGATTAATTCTTGACACCTGTATCTACTAGGTCACCTCCCCTCCTTTGATTTGACTCACCTCTGGGACCCACCTTTTAACCTTTCATCCCGACTTGCTGATTTTTGTAGCTAGTGTTGCGTGTCGCCATCCTACTCGTCTTCTTGACTAGCTAGACTGCCTAGGTGGCATGCCATGTCATTTTCGCAACTTCACTGGTTTTAAACGACGCACAACTTCGCCTAGCAAAATAGCGAAAACTATAGATCGATCTGCGAGATGCACACTACTTACTGGGCCTAACAACTTTAGGAGGGATACACATAAGGCATAAATTTTTGTGATTAATTCACATAGCCATCTAGGCAAAGAAAACAAGGGGGGACACTTCCTACAATCCCATGACCCATTACTTAAGTGGATAAAGTAATGAAAGAATAGAAACCAGAGGGTTTTTTATCAGATATTAGGCAATTTAAAATTAAAAAACCCTAAACCCTTAAGACCTAAAATAGAGCTGAAGCAATTGAAAATGCGCCTTACTCAAGATTTCAAAAAATCATAGCCAATTATGGGAAAAGAAAAGCCCATTTTAAATTAGTGATAACATTGGCTCTGACTGGGGATGGTTGATTGCAAGGTCAACACAAGAAAACTCAGAAACTCTGGTTAAACAGACCAAAACACAGACCCAAATAGAAAAGAAGGAAGGAAACAAAATATGTACAAACAAAGGACCTACCATGCATGGACATTAAGAGAAATAAAGCTTCAGGAATTGTCCATGCACTGGAAATTCCTGTATTTCATCATTCATATTCTTCAAGAAATATGAATCCTTACCATTTAATTCACAAACCACAAAAGGGCCAATCCACAATGATTCGAATTTCTTGTGCTTTCCCTTATCCTATCCTTTTGCATTCCACTGAAGAACCATGTCATCAATTTGAAATTTCCTTAGTGATGTCCTTTTATCAAAAAGGTATTTTGACTATAATTGGATCTTCTAATTTCTCTTATGGGTAGAAGTTCTAAGCTCTTCCATATCTACAATTTGGATCATTCTATTTTCTATCGGTTTAGATATTTCCATGTCCTCATTTTGCAAAAACTTATAAACTAGAAGAAGATTGTTTACTGGCAATCTGGCTTGGGCACCATAGACTAGTTCAAACGGTGACATTTAGATGGATTTCTTAACTGTTATTCTATCTGTCCATAGAGCTAACTTCAATTTTTGATCCCAAGATCTTTTATTCTCTTCCAGGATTTTCTTAATCATATTCAAAAGGCTTTTATTGCTTGATTCTACTTGTCCATTCCCCTGAGGGTGATAAGGTGAAGAGTATGACATGAGTATACCATGACTGGTACAAAAGCCTACAAACTCTTCTAATCTGAAACACATGGCATTATCCATCACCAATTTTGTAGGTGTTCCAAATCTAGTTACAACATTATCCATCAGGAAATCAATGACAACTTTGCTAGTGGCTTTTCTTGTAGGGATAGCTTCTATCCATTTTGTGAAATAATCGGTGGCCACTATGATCCATTTGTGACCTCTTCTTGACTTCTCAACAATCTCTTCAATAAAATCAATGCCCCATTGGAAAAAAGGGGCTTCTACAGAGACTGGATTTAGGGGTAAGGCTCCTTCATACTTTATCTTGGATGAGAATTTCTGACATGGGTTACATTTCCGAACATATGCATGAGTATCTTTAAATAGAGTGGGCCAATAGTATCCAACCCGGATTATCTTACCAGTAGTAGTCTTAGTAGAGTAGTGACCTCCACATACTCCATCATGCATTTTAGTCAACACCCATTTAGCTTGGAATTCATCCAAACACATGAGTAACTCTCTATCTCTTTTCCTCCAAAAAAGATCACCCTGAATGAGCACATACTTTTGGGACTTGAGTTTCAGAGTTCTTTTCTGATTATGTGTCATTTCTTCTGAGAATGTGGCACCTCTTAAAAATTGGACTACCTCTGAGTACCATGGTTGCCTCCCAATACTAGTGACTAAAGCATCTCTAACTTCAACATTGTGTATTTCTACATTTATGAGATTAGACTTAGTCATGAGCTTAGCCAAACCTAAACCTCTCACCAATTTGGTGATTTTTATTTCCAAGTCAAATTCTTGAATTCTGTTGATCCATCTACATCTCTTCTCGGTAACCTCAGACTGAGACAAAATATCCTTAACTGCAGCATGTGGGACATAGGCAATAATATTTGCATTCACTAAGTATGGCCTAAATGCCTTAATATCTATAACTAGAGCATAAGCTTGTTTCTCCATGGTCTCATATTTCAGTTCTGCTACTTGCAAAGACTTGTTGTAGAAGGCTATAGGATGTTCATATCCTTCCTCATCCTTTTGTAACAATACTACTACTACTGTATGATATGAAGAAAAGGAAAATAGAGAAAAAGGCTTACTGTAATCAGGAGATTTCAACACTGGTGCCTCCTGGATTGCCTTCTTAATTTTAGCAAAAGCTTTTGAGGCTTCTTGATCCCAATAAAATTTGGTATCCTTCTTGAGGAGCTTGACAATAGGCTTCACTATCTCTGCAAAGTTTGCAATGAATCTCCTGATAAAATTTACTTTGCCTAAAAAAGATTGAATACCTTTCACATTTCTTGGTTCAGACACCTTATCAATTGCTTCAATTCTTTCAAGGTCTATCCTTACCCCTTCCTTGGAAACTATGTGTCCCAATAGCTTTCCTTCAGTGACCCCAAAATGACATTTCTTGGGATTTAGTGATACACCAAATTCCAAGGCTTTATTGAACACCGTCTCCAGATGTCCACAATGATCATGAGCCTTCTTAGAGAAACAAGTTAGGTCATCTTGATAAACCACCATGATGATGTTAATGAATTCTTTGAAAGCTACATCCATGGCTCTCTGAAATATAGCTCCAACATTTTTTAATCCGAATGGCATTCTCACATAAACATAAGTTCCCCATGGAGTAGTGAAGGTTGTTTTAAACTATTCAGACTCCTTCACTAACACTTGCTTATATCCCGAGAAACCGTCCATCATGGATAAAAGGTCACACCCTGTCACTCTCTGTAGCATGGCCTCCATATTTGGGGATGAGTAGTTATCCTTCAAGGAAACAACATTTAAATTCCTAAAATCTGCACATAATCTGATGTCCCCATTCTTCTTCCTTACTGGGACCAGATTGGAGACCCATGAAGAATGCCTTATAGGTCTGATAATCCCCCCTTCTCTTAATTTAGTTAGCTCCTACTGCATCTTAGCTTCTAATAAGGGGTTAATAGGTCTTTGTTTTTGTCTAAAAGGCTTAGCATCTGGAAGTAAAGGAACCTCATGCTGAAAAAGATCTTGTCTATACACCTTTAGGTCTTCATAAGACCAAGCAAAAACATGTTTATACCTTTTCAATAAATTAATAAGGTTAGTCCTGACATGAGAAAGTAATTTTTTACCAATATATACTAACTTAGGGGATGATTCAGTCCCCAAATTTACCTCCTCTAACTCTTCCAATTTGGTGGTAGATTGCTGACGTAAGTGACTATCACTGTAACTGAACATGCTCTCCAACTCTACCAGCCCTTTAGGTATTTCATTAGTTTCCAACTGGACCAAATCATTTCCAAATACTATCTCTCTGTTGTCTACCACTTCCACCAATGCATTACAATCAATCTTTTGTCCATCATAATCATCAACACATTGAATAAACCTAAGAATGTCTTCATCATCAGCAAAAACTTGCCAATTATACACATTATCAGGAATAGCAGGCCTAGATTTTATTTCCACAGTGGAGATACCGGTTAGTGTTGCATCATCATTTTTCAAAGCAACATTAGCTAAGAAGTTTGCCATAATATTCTTTTCTCGCTCTATCCAATTAATAGAAAAAGCATCAAAATGCTCAATAACATCCCAAACAACATGCTTATACTGCTTTAATCTATCATTCTTGGATGCATATTTAGACCTCACTTGAGAGACAACCAATTCTGAATCCCCCATTACTTTCAACAGTTGGATTCCATGCCTTTTTGCAATCTCAAGTCCTAGTAGTAGGGCTTCATATTCTGTAGTATTATTTGTGCACTGGAAGGCCAACAAAAATGAATATTTAAAAGTTATACCTAATGGGGACACAAAAAGAACCCCTGCTCCTGAACCTTCCTTGGAGCAAGCTCCATCAAAATACATCTGCCACAATCCACACTGTTGTGCTTGTAATTCAACTACAATAGGGTCAGTATTCTTCAATTGAGGTAGAATTGGTTGAAGCCTAAAGTTATCTAGATCTATATCAATCATACAGTTGAGCATACTAGGGTCTACATTTTCAATTACCCTAGGAGCTCGTGGCTCTTTGTACAATTTGACCTGACTTCCATTAATTGGAATGGTAGAATAGGATAAGTCCAATTGAACATTTCCACCTACTGCTGCTGCCCATTGTTTGGAAAGTAACATATCGTAATGGGGTTTAGTGTCAGTAACAATAAGATCCATTTTATAAGTGGCATCAAGGAATGCTACTATTTTTACCTCAACATCTTTCATTGTGCCTATCACAGGCACTTCTTTGTTATCCATGGCATAGCACTTCCCATACACAATGGTTACTAATAATCCTAATTTTTTCATAACACCATAGGGCATTACATTAGCAGCAGCTCCTGAATCTATCATGCAGTTTTTAATCAGTCGGTTACTGACTAACAGGGTAACATAGAAGGGATCTACCTGTGAAGGCTCTTGAGTGATAGTGGTTCCAACATAAACCTCTGGGGTCTGGAACTCTTGATCCTTTCCAATTCTAGCTGAACCGGTGGGTAAGACTGTGTCACTATCAAATATACTAGAGAATAGAGACAAAGCTGCATCCTTATGTTCTTTAATCTTTAGTAATTCTACTAATGGAACAGTGACCTTCATTTGAGTAAGAGCTTGTGCCATGTCAAATGTAGAACTATTGCATGTTTCAGTGTTAGCTCTAACTCTTTCTGTCTTGAACTGACTTGCCTTTTTCACTGCTGCTACTCCTTGTACATCATCAACATTTTTATCATTTTTGCCTTTGGGTATATCTTTAACTTGTTCCCCTTTCTCTTGATCGACCTTGGGAACAATGGTAGCACTACTTGATGCCCCCTTCTTAGTGACCTCCTTTACGAACATAGAACCTGACTCACCCTAATCAGTGTCTCTCTTAGTGCTTCTTAGGTTATAATTGTGTTTTGCTTTGGCAATTGCAGCTTTAGTGAGCTTTCTAACTTCTTCCTCACTAGGCCTCCTAAGATGAACCTCTTCATCCTTAATTATTACCACATTCAATGTAGGATGCCAATCTAAGGTTAATTGTCCTTGCACTAACCTTTCATTATCGAGCACATCACTTTATATACTTTGCACAGATTCCTCATCACTTTCTATGATGGTTTCAAACATATTAATGTCAGGCTCTGCTTCTAGTCTCATAGATTCTTCAAGAGCCTGAGCCACTGCACACTGATGAGGAGAATGTGGTCCGTCACAAGCAATACACCAGGGAGTATTTTCTATATTGTGAACAGATTTCCCTTTCAAGGGATCTGGAGTGTCTTGACTTTGGGCAATTTTGGGCTTCTCAATTTGGGGCTTTCCATCTTTCCAATTGGTATTATATGGCATATCATGAAATATAGGGGGTTTGTCCTGCCAATTATAATGAGGTTTATCATTTTTGTTAACCTTGGCAGTCAAATCTTTCATAGTAGTAACCAATTTCTCTATCTTATCATCCTCCTTAGCAACTTTATTAGGTTGCTATTTTGTTTCTTGCCACAATCTACCGCCTGTCCTTCTTCCTAACTTCCCAGATGCTTTTCTTCTACTTTCTACATTTATGGCAAGTCTAAAAGCATCTCTCAAGTTATGGGGATTCTTATCTCTCAAGATATAGGCCATCTTAGAATCAAATGCATTGTAATATGTATTAAGACACATGTTATCATTTAACCTCATCACTTGATACAATCTGTGCATGGCTTTCTGAAATCTGGCATTGAAATCAGTGACCATTTCATTTTCAGACTTTCTGATGTTATTGAATTCATTTAGCATGAAACTCACATTAGTCTTGTCACCATACTGCTCTTGAAAACAATTATTAAAATCTTCCCATGACCCTATGCTATTAACTGGGAGACCTCTGTACCAATCTCTTGCATCATCAACCAAGGATTGGACAAACAGTTTCATAATTACATCTTCATCTACTATCTCATAATCATTTATTAGATCCCCAAAAGATTTCAGATGTTCCTCAGCACTAATTGCATTGTTCCTAGAAAATTTATGGAGTCTTTCTCTTAACTCAGTGGGAACATGATTGGGATATCCCGAGATGCCATCAAAGAACAATTGTCTATATTGTTCTAAATTGATTGGTCTTCTTTGAAAAGGGGTAATAGCATTATTATTTCCCATGGTCATTTTAGCTTTTGGGATTGGAGATTGTGGTATTTGAGTGTACTGTTTATTCATAGGGATTTGACTTACTGAGGCAATATTAGCTTGTACAGCAGGTTGAGTATTGGCTTGAGGAAGGGAAATGTGTTGAGGATTAGGCTTGCTAAGGTCTTCTGATGGAAATATAATAGGGGGAGCCTTTAAGTAGTTGATCTTTCTTTTTACTTCTTGATTTGCTGCTTCTAACTTAGCCTTTTCTAATTCCATTTGGAGATCTTCCTTTTCTTTCCTCATCCTTTCCATTTCTCTCTCATGTGCTAAAAGCTTATGAGAGATCTCTTCTACAGTTTTAGATTCTATTCCATCATCTACCCATTTCTGTTTTCCTTTATCCATATTAGCTCTAGGAAGCTGGGAGTCATTAAATACTTCCCTAGTTGGTTGAACTACTGACTTACAAGCTTGTTTAGTTTTGGGAATTAGAATCTCTCTAATCACAGGGCCTTTCTCATCACTCTTTTCTTTCTCCTTAGCAAGTACTTCAAGATCAGCTATCTGTCTAAGAAGCCTATCCCTTTCCATTAATTTGGCTTTAACTTCCTTCTCCTTATTTGCTTCCTTTTGGGCTCTTAAGGAGATTAAGTGGTGGACTCTTCTATTCAAGTCTTCAATCTCTTGAGACACTTTATCCTCATCAGGGAAGTTTTCTTCAGAGTCTGATGCATTAACTTGATCTATGTCAATCAAACTAATGTTCCCATCAATTGTCCTAGGAACAGAGTGCCTAATTGCATTTGAGCTAGTTCTATCTCTTGCAAAAACACTAACATGAGATAAATCTTGATTTAAAATAGGTGCATTATCAGTATTTCCAAACAATCCTGAATGGAAACCTAATATATCATGTTCTGAATCTCTGGAAGATGAATTAGACTTTGCATAAATAGGTCGATCAGGCATCTTACCAGTATTATTGTTTTTCTGTACCCAAGCAGTGTTCGATGGTTCGTGAAGCACTGACCTCTTCTAGCCTCTTCGTGACTGTTCTGGCAGACCTTCTTGCAAGGTTTCATGATGATGTTTCTTCATGAATGATCTTGTGTTTTTTGCTCCTTGCATCTCGCTTGTCTTCCTTTTAGAAATATTTGTATCTCACAAGGACTGGTTCAAAAAGTAACAGATTTGCCACCCACAAAACTATGGGAATTATGAAAACAAGCAGTCTAATCCACAAACACGCAACAATTTTCTTTATAAGCCTCAACACAAATCTGCGTTTATATCCTTATTGTGACTTTCCCCAGCAGAGTCGCCACTTTAGTTGTCTTCAAAATCTGACTCACTTCAACATCCTTATAATAAGATGATCAAACTCTATGCGAGAGGGATGTTAAGAGGAAGGAAACTCTTAGGACAACATATGACAAGGTTTGATTTAACCTTCTACACTTTGGATTCATTCAAAGTCTAGGCGAGTATACCTTTGTGAACCAAATTCACACTTTCAAAAGATAAATCCACAACAAACCAGTGGATCTATTCACCTTGAAACTAAATAAAACAAAGGAATGCAAATTATACTCATATTCAGTATTCTGATCAACAAAACATGCAATAAACAACTTCAATCAATACCAGTGCCTTATCCAAGGTCACAGAGTCATCTAAAACTCAGATAATAATCGTCAAAAAAATATCTTCACACATCCCATTGGCTTGGTTTCTATTAATCCTTATACATGCCTAACACTTATAAGAATTTATGTATTCCAAATTAAACTATGATCATCAAGATTCAAAGTTTTCTTCCAAAGAATTTAATGGTATGAGTGATCCCCGCATCTTTAATTTCCCTCCTAAAGAGAAAAGCTAGCGAACACATCTACTGAAAATAGCCTTGCTACCCCATTCAAACAAAATAACCCTGGATTATTCAGAATGAAAACAGTAAACAAATTCTAAACACACTTGAAGATGACACAAAGCCTTACTCAAAACCGATGGTCTACATATTGATATTATATTCAAAGAAGTATTACAAGAAGTTTTTGAATATTCCCCATTAGACTCAGAAAAGCTTAGATAAATTTTTGTAGTGTTTTCTTACAATTCTTTGGTGATCCCCCTTCTCTCTAGTCCTAGTATCCATTTATAACAACATGGATGCACAAAGCTTCAGACTTTTCGAGGAGAGTTTGTTACAATCATTTCTCTCAAAAACAAAGAAGTTACAAAGCTTTTCACAAAAACAGTTACAAGTTCTTTTCAGCCTCTGTAGCTTCTTCAATAGGCTGTTCGGTTGTAACTTCTTCTATCTTTTCAGGAGCGCTCTCTAACTATTCTGGATCATGAGTGGCATATTGTTTTGTCCACTCATCATACACATCATCAGTCAGCCATGAGAAATTTAATCACTTTAGCCTTATCCTTGGTCAGCCTTTCGTAGGAGTTTCTCATTTTGTTGACTTCTGAATTAAGAAAACCATAATGTGCCTTAATTTTCTCTATCTCCTTTATTGTTAAAATAAAGAAAGAAGCATCATCTAGATCAATAATTCCCTTAATTCTTGCTAACAGTTTAGCTTCTACCTCCTTAAGCCACATTTGTTTATGCTTCAGTTGATCTGGGCTAGCAAAAACTCCTGGGAGCAACTCAAAAACTTGATTAGCATATTCCTTTTTGCACAAATTAACTTTCCTATCAGCATTATCCACCCCTGCTGCTAATTGTATTAAATCTTTAGTGATGTCAAAAGTAGATCTAATAATAGGATTGGCCTTTGCTTCATCACAAGAGACACACATAAACTCTAAATCTTGCCCTAGGCCTCCATTTGTCAAAAATTGGTGTCAATATGGCCTTGTCTCCCCTGAGTTCATTCCATATATCCAAAATTTTAGCCACATTATTGTAAAGCAATGAGGCATTCATTGTATCTGCAAAACTGGAAATTGTAGCCCTTACCTTCTCCTCATACTTCTTTGCATATAAGGCCTGAGCCTCTTTTAAATTTACTAATTCTTGACGAGTTATCTCAACCATTTGAGAGCTGGAGGGTGCTGGAGATGGTGGAAAGTCAATGATAGGGCTAGTAGGTGGAGGTCTTGTAGGAGAAGAGGAGATCATTAGTGTTGAAGACTCACCTTGATGGTGTTGTCCAGTCAACTAGCTCTAAAGCTTAGCAATGATACTATCATTACTTCTTACCTCCTCCTTAGCACTATTGTAAGGCTTCAAAATTGTCTCCAACTTGACTTGGAGGATCTCTTTTTCCTTGGCTCCTTTTCTACTACTGCAACACTAAATTTTGCAGTCTCTAGCACAGTGCTAGTAGCTTCCACCACCCCGGTATTCTATACTCTCTTCACCATCATTCCACCAAGGTAACTTGACCCTAGGGTATCTTTTCTTTTCCTACTCTCATTTCTCTTGAGAGACAACATGACGAGTGCATCATTATCCTTACTGAAATTAATCCCTTCCATGGGTTTGGTCTCCTTCCTCACTGCGTCTAGTACCAGGGCACCTGCTATATCCCATTCAGGTAAAATAAGTACTCCAACTTGTGCCACCACATCTCTTCCTTGCTCAGGGGTGATGGTCTTGAATTCTTCCATCACCTCTTCCTTTATTTCCTCCTCTACCAGGGCTAGATCTTTATTGGGCTGCTCACCTTTTCTCTTTTCACATCTAGCATTATACTTATCTATGTTCTTCTTCCATATAAATTGCACAAATGCTGCTGATGTGACCAAATTACTGTCAGCCAAGAAGGCATTACTTGCCTACTTTATTTCAGTATCCCACTCCTGGCCTTTGAGTTCAGTGGTGGTAATGTCCATTTCAGTAGCAGGGGGTTCTTCCGGCATTCCTTCTTCCACTTCATCATAAGTGTAGGCAATTTCCCCTAGACTGCCTAACTGTAGGAGCTGCTCAGCTGCTGCTTGCTCATCTCCTATGTGGATAGGGGATTAGGATGGAGAATACTAAGGTGCATCTGATTGTACTTCTTTCCCTACCCTCTACTTCTTTGCGCTTTCTTGGATGTCAACGACATCTTGTATCTTCCTCTTTCCTTTAGAGGTAGAGGGCTCCCCTGTTGCAGGCATCAGCACACTATAACTAAATTTCTTGTGCAGTGTATAATCACAAGGAGGGATTGCTTTGTTGGAAGTTGACCTACTTAGAACTACTCTTGCCTTTTCAGGATCGCCTTTAATCATAGCTTCCCTCTTCTCCTTTAGGGTCTGCATCACATCCTCAAAGCAAACAATTAAAAACTTTATTTTCTCCTCCAGAGGGAAAAAGCTAGACAATGGGTCATAGCCGGCATCAAAGTGATGCACAAAATCCAAGGCTTTCTTATAAGCCACCTATTTTTCCTTTCTCAGCTCCTACTCATCTAGATCAAACTCATTTCTATTGAGGTCTTCATGAAACTGAAATTGATGAGGCCTACCTTTGCACGCTGCTCTCTTTCTAAACATGTTGTTGAAGAAATCTTCTGGATCAGCACACCTGGATACTGTAGTAGACAAATGATAAGGCTTGAGAAAATCCTCAAAGCATTTCCAACCTCCTTTTGTTATTACAAATTGGTGGGCTATGGTAATTGTAGGGAAAATAGTCCCTTTACCCCTGCCTGTCAGCTCTACTTCTTGTACACCACCAATTTGTCTAAGGATCTCTGCAATTCCCACTTTGAGAGGGACTTGATAGGGTAACAAAAATGGGGTGCCTCTAAAACCAAAAACTCTGAAAACTGTTGAGACTGGGTACAGATAAATGTCACCCCAATTGTGAACAATTTTTATGTTCTCTGCAAATTCTTTTGGTCTTATGAATTCCAAAAGAACCTTGGGGATTCTTAGGTTCTCCGAGTAGAGGAGAGTCCTGAACTTAGATGCAAAGTATTTGTCAAACTTCAAGAAACTGGCATCCTCTCTATCTCATGACAACACAGTACTCCATAATTGTACTGGCATTTTTTCTCCTTCTTTCTCTTTGACCAGGTCCAATCGACTACCAGAGTAATCACCACCTTTGAAAAGAAAAAGGTGCATCAGGAGTGAGTACCATCCGAAAGGCTTATCTACCTTTCCATTCTTTATTCCTGTTAATCCTCCATAGATAGCATCAACAATGAAAGAAGCATAATCAAATGTAATTGCAAGAGAAGGATTAAAAATTTGAGCAATCATTAACAGGTAGTGATTGGGCATATTCGCTTCAGCATCTTCTCCCAAAACTTGGTAAAGTGCCCAATACAGTCCCTTAGCCCTGAGGGTGAACATACTCCATGAAAAGGGTTCATTTGTGTTGGGTCCTACAACTATCAACCCACCTATCTTCACAAAAAATTTCTTGAGAGGCCCATTCCTAAGATGATTCCTCTGTGCACTATAAATTTGAGCTAATGATTTGAAATTTATGGGTTCTAGAAAATTGGTGAACTCATTGAGCCCAAAAGAATTTCTGAATTCTTTAGTATTAATCTCAATAAGGTTTTTGCCATTTATGTCCTAAATGCTCCTTATGATTGGATCATAATTGAGTGCAATTTGGGTCAACAAATCGATTTCCATAAATACCCCTGGGACTACGAACTTCCCAACATCTAATTCCCAAATACTGTTTTGTGGGGCCGAAGAATTTCTCATTCCAAATCCAACCTTAAATAACCCCAACCCAGACAATCCAACTTTTGGGTCTCTCAACCAGTTCCCCTTGTCATACAGTCCTTCTCCTATTTTCAAACGGGGAATTCTAGGCACTAGCTCTTTTGCCTTCGATGCCTGATTAGTTGACAACGTTAACTGTTCAAGAAAATCATCACAGATGGCTCTTTCTGGATAATTTACTTTCCCAAAAAATTCCCTCTTAGATACCATTTTGAAAACACAAGAAATGAATACTGCCCCTAAATAATTCTATTACAAATCAATATCTTATCTAAAACACACCACACAGAAATTGCAGTACGAGAGTACGAGAAAACCTATTCTTAACTTGGAGGAATTTGCTCTGCAACCTAATTGACTTGCTTTGTATCTGAAGAAAAAAGCTCTGTATCTGCTCCTCTGCAATAATTCTTTTAAAAGATACCTTCATCCGGTTGATAGGAAATCATATATTGTACCCAAGGTCTTAACTGCAACATTGATTCCGCATGCCTTGGTCATCCTTTCAAAATTGAATTCATGGGAGAATTCATATTTTTCGCTCCAATGGGTCACAACGTTCCTGCAATTCTTTCTCTTCGCTCTTTCGCAACTTTGCAAAGCATAACCATCAGGCATTTCGGTCCTTTGAAATAGCACTGACCGTCCGATCAAAAGAAACTTGATCGGCCGTTACACTAACTAACAACCTTGGTTCCACACTGTGTCCTGCTTCTTTATTTGCTACGAGCCACCATGTGGCACTCAACCACTGGCTTTAAAAAACATTTCACATTCAACTTAACGTCGGCCACGTGTCTTTCTTTTATACAGCCGGTTCCACCTTGGCAGGCCCACGGCTTTCTTCTAAGACCACATGTCCATGGACACATTACCATCTATCAAGACACATGGATAGTCCTCGTTTACTTTCGCTATTTCATAGGGTATAAAACATGAGCATCTTACCCTTGCGAAATAGCGTGGGCTGTCAGATCATTTTTTAGTTGTTTGGTGCTTAACCATCTGAATAGACTCTGGGAGGGGTGGGCCCTCTGACTCAACTTTGAACACCTAGCATCCAGTCACCTCCAGAGCTGACATGTCATTTTTTCATTTGCCGAGAGAAAGCACTAGGCTTCTATTAATTCTTGACACCTGTATCTGCTAGGTCACCTCCCCTCCTATGATCTAACTCACCTCTGGGACCTGCCTTTTAACCTTTGATCCCGACTTGCTGATTGTTGTAGCTAGTGCCGCGTGTCGCCATCCTACTCGCCTTCTTGACCAGCTAGACCGCCTAGTTGGCATGCCATGTCATTTTCACAACTTCGCTGGTTTTAAACCACGCGCAACTTTGCCTAGCGAAATAGTGAAAACCGTAGATCGATCTGCGAGATGCACACTACTTACTAGGCCCGACAACTTTAGGAGGGATACACATAAGGCATAAATTTTTGTGATTAATTCACATAACCACCTAGGCAAAGAAAACAAGTGGGGACACTTCCTACGATCCCATGACCCATTACTTAAGTGGATAAAGTAATGAAAAAATAGAAACCAGAGGGTTTTTTATCAGATATTAGGCAATTTAAAATTAAAAAACCCTAAACTCTTAAGACCTAAAACAGAGCTGAAGCAATTGAAAATGTGCCTTACTCAAGATTTCAAAAAATCATAGCCAATTATGGGAAAAGAAAAGCCCATTTTAAATTAGTGATAACATGGAGGACAAGTGGTCTATGAGTTGGAAGAGGTTAACTCTTAACCGATAACGGTGTTCCAACTAGTTTCACTGATTGTGTGATGAGTTATCACCAGTCGTGATGAGTTATCTCTAACCGATAGTTTTGGCGACAATCTATGATGTGTTATGTTAGATTGTCTAGATACAATACACCTAGGAAATTGAAGTTCCAGAGCCAACTTGAAATCTAATGTCTATATAATGACATTGTGATAAACTATTTTCATGATGCAAGATACAAGTGATAAGTTGTTGCGATTTACTGAAGGCATTGTAGAGTATGTTGGTGATGTAGTTTTGAGTGAGAAGAAGAGGATCTTTTAAAGCAAGATGTGCTATTTGTAGATCACACCACCTATTGTTTTCTAATCACTACAATAGTCAAATCCCCTAACCGGGTAAACTCTAACAATCTTCATTGTACAAATCCTCTAACCAAGTGATCCATTAGTTTGGGTTTTAAATCCTCTACCAAGGTTACTCTTAATAGGGTACTACCTTTAATAGGGTATAGCTCTTAATAGAGCTTTGGGATCTTTAATAGGATTCACTCCTAGCAAAACACTTTTGTAGACCTTAACTGGTCAGTTATCTATTACTATAGATAGTTAACTTGTGAGTCCCATCTCACCATGGTTTTTCCCAGTTGGGTTTTCCACATATAAATACTTGTGTTATGGTGGATGTTTTACTTGTTGTGGATGCTTTAATATCACTTTGGATTGCATGCATAGTATTAAGTGATTTGGTTAACTATCTTTATCGATCTGTGTTTAATTTTCTATTGTTTTTGTTGTCACTGATTCACCCCCCCTCTCAGTTCTTTATAAGTCTATCATGTTACAGACTTGAGAATGAGAATGGACAGTTGATGAGTGACCTTCAAGATGATAGAGAACATGAGGAAGATCTTGGAAAGTAGGCCCTACTTCTTAAATTTGACCTTGAAGCTGTAAATGAATACAAAGAAAAGTTCCTAATCAGCTTAGCAAAACTAGTTGAGATGTGTGCAAGTTAGAAGAATCCTAATGATATACAAGGTCTTGGATATGAGAAAGGTGAAAAATCCAGATCAACACAATAGAACAACAACTCAAGAAAGCCTTTGGTAAGGCAATCTAATGCTCACAAAATTAATGGTAACTATTTTGTTTGCAATAAATTTGGTCATATGACTAGTCATTGCAGAAATAGGATGAATAATAATGGTCCATCTTTTACCGGTCAATGTTTCAAATGCAATAAGTATGGTCATAAGGAAAATGTATGCAGAAGCATGATGAATAACTTTTAGAATAGGAGAAATGTCAGATGTTATGCTTGTGGTAGGTTTGGACATGTTACTAACCAATGTAGATCAAGGGGAAACCAGACAAATTTCAGATCTATGCAAGTAAATGTTGTTTTCTATGCTTGCAGAAAATCCAGTCACATTGCTAAGTATTGCAAAAGTAGAAATGTGTATAGGAGAGGTCTGAAATACAAGAGCAAGAATGTGAAGCCAGATGAGAAGGGAAAAGCAAAAGTTTAAGAGATTAGAGAGAAGATGAAGAAGACTTGGGTGAAGATGAGTGATGATAATGCAGTGAATGGGTTCGGACCTAATTCTGGTGCTAGAACCTCATCCAGTAACTAAGCTAAGGCTTTCGGCCTTGGAGAAAAGTTTTCACGAAAATCTTTCAACCCCCTATTGGAGATCTCTACCTGGTTTTGACAAGTTGTAGAGATGTCTATGATGGTCATAGATGAATTTTTGGAATTTTTTGATCAAACTTGATGATCCGCAAAAGATCTCTATGAAATACAAGGTTTTAGAAGGTTTAGGAAAAAATATATTTAATGTGTTAGAAGGTTAAGTGCGCAGTAGATATAGATGTACTCTTACCTCTCATTTTTCTTTACTTTTTGAGGAGATGCATTTGAGCAAAGTCCTGCGAGAGATTTTGATGCAATCAAGACTATGAAAACAATTTGGTGGTGGAACCCTAATCTAGCATATGAGGTATTTAACTAGAGAGTTTGTGAATTTGATATTTTTGAGTAAGACCTTCAGCTGCATAGATAGTTTAAGGAGTCAAAAATTGCTAGAAAGACATGGAAGTAAGTAGAGCACTATGCACAAAATATTATATTTCAGTTAAAGTGGTCCAGTAAACAATAAAATGAGATATATCAGCTACAAAAGTCATCAAGGAAGTCAAGCGGAAGGGAGAGAAAGTTGAGATAGTTAAGATCGCGGTAGCTCATGTTGCTGAGGATTTTTGTTTTGTTGAAGGAAAGTTGATTTCTAGTGGTGATGAGTCTGAGCTAACGGATGTTGTTGAGGATACTCGGATCCTCCAGATTAGTCTAGAGATGGAATTCCTATGGAGTTTGAGGTAGATGCAGTATAGATGGTGGATCAGAGGAAATTCAAGCTACGGAACCTGTTTCAGAAGCTAATGGCACTGTAGAGTCAGTGTGAGAGTTTTTGAATAAGGACCAACAAGAATAATTGAGTTGAAGAATCTCATTAGTTCAGTAAGTGTTCTTGAGTCTCTTGTGTAGAGTGTATATGTTTAGATCGGAAATGAAATTGACTGTAAATGGATTCGGATGTTCTGTGATTTCTAATAATAGAGATTTGTTGGTCACATGAATCTAAAGGTGGATTTTTTTCAAAGCATGCTTATCATCTAAGGATATAAAGAAGTAGGTTTTGTAGTTTGGAAAGCAATTAGCAGATCTATTTTAGAGATTCAGAAGTACTTGGAATAGCATTTTGAGTTCTTTTGTAGATGTATTCAAGCTTGTGTAAGATTGTGGAGTCAATTTATTCATAGTCATTCTGTGTGACTTTTGGTATATTAATGTCAAGGAGGAATAGTCAGTGTTATGGTTTAGATGTTCAGATTTATCAATTTGTCAAGAAAGAGAGAGATATGTTGGATATTGTTGAGTTGTATGCATGATCTAAGAGGGAGAGAAAAAATTTATGTTTTATATGTCTTTGGCATTGATGTCAAAGGGGGAGAGAAGCATGTGAAAAACTATCATCTCTTGTGTTGATCTAAGAGGGAGTTTGTTGAGAATTATGGGGAGATTGTTGGTTGATAATTTATTTCTTTGCATTGATTGTTTTTCACATTCATATATTGCCATCAATGTCAAAGGGGGATATTTGTTGGATGTTGCTAAGAGTTTGTTGTAATGATGTGTTGCCATTGATGTCAACATATTCTTCTGTGTATTCCAGTATTGTAGTCAAATTAAATGAGTTGGTTTGGTTAGTGTGTTGTAGTTGAGCTAATGTGGTTTAATGGGTTTTGAGATAAGTATCTCTAATTGATTCAACATAATTTTTTAGTGGTCCACATGATGATTTGATCAAGTTATGAGATCTGGTATTGTGGCTGGTTATTTAGTTGTTTGCATTATTTGGTATTCTGGTTTGTGCTCTGAATTGCTTTGGAATTTCTATATCTTTAGTTGTGTATGTATGGGATGTGTTTTGGACATTGATGTGTGTCCTCGATTTTATTATTTCATGATTTGGATGTCCACAAAAAAATATTTCATATTGATAGTCAGTTATGATGTTGTTCTTGAGCTCCGGTGGTGAGATGGTGATGATTCTGGTAATTCGAGTTATTGTAGTTGTTGTGGTGAAATTCATGTTGCTTGTGAACATTTCTAGATCTTGTCCTATGCATATTGGTGGTCCACATTGATCATTGTGCATGTTATTGAATATTTTCTTCATTCAATGATGTTCTTTGTGTTATATGACATTCTTGGTGGTTGTAGCACGTTGTAGATGTTCAAGGCGTAATTTTTGGAGGTTTTGCATGTTTGTGGTATTGATTTGGGTCCAAACTATGTCTTAGCCGACATTATTTTGGTCTGCATATGTTTTTGTAGTGTGTGAGGTCATTATTTTGTAATTTGTATTGAGGGTTTAGCCAGCCTTGAAATATAGGTTGAAGTCTTCTATAAATAAATGTAATAAACATGTAAGATGTAATGTCTGCAATCCTTGAGTGAGTGTATAATCAAGTTGAATGTGCGAACAAGTGATTTCATATTTCAAAAGTGAAAGAGAGAAGAGAAGTGTTGCAGAGTAGATTGTGTGTTTAACCGGACCTTTATCCAGGCATATGGAGATGCTATTTTTCATAGTTCGTGTAATCCAGATTGTTGTCTGAATGCTTTTGTAAGTCAATGAGACTTCTTGTATGGTAGTGAGGCTTCCCTTAAGTTGTAGCCTTTCTAGGTTTCTTGTTTGATCAGTGAGCTCTACATAGTGTGCTTGAATGCATGTGCATTCCCCATTGTAATATTTATTTACTTCTAACATGGTATTTTCTCATTGTGGGTAGGTTCCCACTTTGGTTTTCCCTTAACCAGGTTTTCCACATCAAAAATATTGGTTTTATGTGTGATATTGATGTGATGTTGTTTCATATTTTAATTATTGATTATCAGATCTAATTTATGGTATAAGTTGCAGAATGTTTTTGTGCAAATTAATTCACCCCCCTCTCGGTTTGCTACCTATTTCCAAAATCATCATCTAATTATACATGGCAACAAAAGAAAGATAGTAGAAAACTATAGATAAAAACATTTTGGGATCCCAAAGCCTCTGCATCTTGAAGCTTTAGATCATAACCATGAAAAGTGAGAACTCTTGTTGCTGAGTATCCTTCTAGTGAAGTCAATTTAGATTCATTTACAATCGAGAATGATGAGGAGAGTACTAGAGATGACACTGATGATTGCATTGAAATACCCCAAGACTCTTGCATCTCTATCCTCACACCTGTTGATTTTGAAATCACTGATGGCCTTCCCCTTGCTCATCTGAAACACATTAATTAGGACCAACAAGGACCTCCATAACTTGACACATTCCAAAATGATGAGGCCTTTATTGACTACTTTAGTATAAGAAATTATCTTCCTATTGGGGACCACAAAGAAGGATACATCATAGAGCTCAATATTGTGGCATATTTTGGAGAGGGTGTCAAACCTTCCAATTGCAAAAGTATAAAAATAAAATCAAATAACAAGTCTTTTGGCAAAAAGCACAAAGTGGTGCTTTTCAACCCTAAAAAAGTAAAAAGAAAGGATGAATCCAATGGTGAAAACCTCTTTGAGGCATTTGAGGATGGAAGGTTTGATACTCTCCCCATGACTTCATATGAATAAAAATCATCTATGTTGATCAAAGAAACTATCAAGACAAATATTAGAACATAAGAGGTACCGCACAACATCTTCCTAGCATAGTCTTTGACACAGATTGAGAGACCTAATTTCATAAAGTTATTCATAGAGAAAGAAATCATTTTTGTATGGTCATATGTAGATAGTCCTAGATTAAATCCTAATTTAGTTATGCATCATTTGAAAGTTACTCCAGGCACCAAGCTGGTTAATTATAAACTTTGCAATATGCATCCACAAGTGGCAATACCAATAAAAGTAGAACTTGAGAAATTGTTGGATGTTGTCTTCATCAAACCAATTGATTACCCTGAGTGGATTTCTAATCTTGTACCTACCAACAAACTAGAAAAAAACATCAAAATATGTACAAACTTTAGAGATATTAAAAAGGCTTGTTGTAAAGATGATTTTCCATTACCAAACATTGATTTAATTGTTGATCTTATAGTTGGTCACACAATGCTATCACTAATAGATGGATTCTTTGGGTATAATCAAACCAAAATAGTGCTTGAAGATCAACACAAAACAATTTTTACATGCCCTTGGGTTACCTTTTGTTGGAACATCATGCCCTTTAGATTAAAGAATTTAGGTGCAACATATCAAAGATCCATGACAACTATCTTTCACAATCTCATGTATGTCACTATGGAAGACTATGTAGATGATCTCTTGGGCAAACCAATCACAAGAGAAGAACACTTGGACATCTTATCAGTGTTTTTTTAATGTCTAGAAAAGTACAAAGTTTGATTGAATACCAAGAAGTGTGTCTTTGGGGTGACCTCTAGGAAACTCCTAGATTAAATTGTCTCAAAATGGGGTATTGAAGCAAATCCAATGAAAGTTAGAGCCATACTAGAAATGCCACCTTCAAAGAACATTAGCCAATTAATACATAGATTATAGAACAAATTACAGATAAATGTCATCCTTTTCAACATCCCCTTCACAAAAATGTCAAGCTCAAATGGCATAATAAGTGTCAACGGGCCTTTTAGACTCTCAAAGAGTATCTCCTAAATCCATTAGTATTGATGTTGTCGATTCAAGAAAAAAACCTATTACTTTACATATTAGCTACACCAACAACATTGGGGGAACTCTTGGCACAATAGGATTGTGATGGTAAAGAATGAGCTATCTATTACATCAGTCACACATTGGTTGGTTATGAGCTTAACTACACTCCAATTGAGTGTGCATGTCTTGTTGTGGTTTTTGCTTCACATAAATTATGTCATTACATGTTAACTCACAAAACAATTCTTGTTACAATAATTGACCCATTAAAATACTTACTCAACAAAGCAACTCTTATAGGCGGATTGGCTAAATGGGTCATGATGTTGAGTGAGTTTGATATTAAATGTGTGGATAGAAAAGCCATTAAGGGACAAGCCATGGTAGATCAATTAGCAAATTCACCTATGATTGATGACACTCCCATTGTCTTAGAGTTTCCAGATGAGTCTATATTTACAGTGAAAAACTCAAGACCATGGTAGCAATATTTTTATGGTTCATACACACAACATGGCACAAGACTAGGTATCCTGTTTATCACACCTCAAGGGAATTCCATGCCTAATTCATATCAATTATCATTCCCTTTCACAAACAACATAGAAGGGTATAGGTATTAACAATGAGATTATTGATCACAGTTCAGTGAAAGATCCAAGAACTTCATGTTTTTGGAGACTCTCAACTTGTGATTCGCCAAGAAAATGATGACTACCAAACTAAAGATGAGAATCTAATGCCATATAATAAAATGGTGGATGATTTCAAGCAATACATCACATAGATAGTCTTTTAACAAATCCCAAGGGATAATAATCAAGTTGTCAATGTCATGACCACTATTGTTTCTTTGATCGACATGCCACAGAATGAAATTTGCGATGAGTTATTGGTAGAGAATCTTTTGGTTTCCTCATATGAGATCACTCCTGTAGAAATGATATGTGTCATTGGTGTTATTATTTACTAAGTTGTCATTAGTTTTATGTCTAAAGTCATTCTATATACTCTAGTCGATTAATACTACCGAAATATTCAGTCGGTAAGCACTAAAGCAGTCAGTTATAGAAGAAAGGAGTCACGAAGTTAAGTATACACCGAGCTATCTATCGAGTAACGTTCTATGTCTACCGAGCAGCAAAGAAGGTATACTAAGTAATCTGAACCGAGTAGAAACATGTAAATAGATTCAATGAACCTGGACACATATGTGGAAACGTGTTACAAGAATCGAGGAACAAGGAACCGTTATCACATAGGAAATTACACTTCAAGATTTTGTATGATTTTGAAGAAGTTTATCCAATGAAATAATTTTTATCTTTATTCATTCGATGAATCTTGTTTGTAAGATCGGGGTGAACTCACAATAATGGTTTCCACTTTTTTGCCACTTTTGACACTGAGATGTACATTTTTAAAATAATCTTCAACTTCCAAGAACTATAACTTTTAAACTATTAACAATTTGAAGATGATGTAAATTAGTGATTTCTAGCATTTTGTTTGTAGATTCTATATACATTTTTTTCAAATACTTTTGATGGATTTTTAAAAAAAATTTCCATCTCCCTCGAAAAGTAGTTTTTTACAACAAACTACATTTTTAAAGAGTGAGGTGCCTCCCGAAACGTATAACTTTTTTTCTATAAATGATAAATACTCAATTATTTTGAATTTTGGTTTGTAACATCAATATCCAGGGCTTGCATTTGGTTTTATAGTGATATGTTCAATATTTTTCATTTTATAAAGTTTTGAAGTCCAACTAGTCATAATTTAGACATAGGTTTACGTTTGAACACATAACTTGTTCTATATCAATCAAAATTCAATTTTTTTTTTTTGTTAGAAAGAAGACATCAATACCAGGGGCATAGATATTTTTAAGAATTTTTTTGAATTAGTTTCTTATTTTTCCCAATGCGTTGAACAGAGAAGTTCATGTTCGATGAAAAACCAATTTTCCATAAAATTAAAAAAACAAGAACATAATAAATTCAAAATATAACAAAATTATACTCGTTGGAAAGCTTGCTCTGAATACTACAATCTAATATTTTTGGGTTATCAATATTATTTCATTCATGCTTTGAACCAGATCTCCGAAGTCATTAATTCTTCAGAATTCTAAAATTTTTTGGGAGAAACCTCAAATTAGAGGGTTCAAATGAATAGTACTTTGATCGAATGGGGTTCGCTCGAATCCATTATGGTTTGAGTGAACCCCCATTCACTCAAACCAATAGGCTTGATTTCGGCCCATACAAAGCCACCCATGGTTTGAGCGAACCCAGGTCCGCAACATGGTTCACTCAAACTCCCAGGGGTAGTTCGAACAAATACCACTATTCCACTTGAACACCTAGAAAATCGAAGTTCCCACTTTCACTAAATTCTCTCGTTGGCAAAAGTGGGAACTAGCTTTGTGAATTCACCCATCGAAGCATGAACAGATCACCTTCCCAGAGATCTATTTATACAGAGTGATTTGAGAATCAAAATAAGAGAGACATGTGTGATAGAAGAGTTAAAAGGAAAATCATAAGAGGACACATTGAGTTGTGACTGCTATGACTAATAGAGGTATTCAGAAGTCACTGAGAAAGTCTTCAAATAATAGTTTAAGGGATAGAGTAAACATAAGGGTTTACCGAGTTGATTTATCAATTACCGAGGTATGCTATGAGCAAGGTAACTTCATATTGAACACATAGAATCTGCTATGACATTTCAGATGTAAATTTGCAGATATTTGTAAAGATTTTATTGAATCATTTGAGTTGGAATAGAAACCTTTAATAGGGTAAAAGACTCTAACAAAGTCTATAAATTGTAAAGCCTTTAATCAGGTGCAGCATTTTGTATAAGTGTTGTAAAATCCTTTAGCAAGGTAGATCTAAAGATCTTGATACTCCTAACAAGGTAAGCTATCAGGAATAGCTAAATATGTAGCTCTAACCGAGCAACCTTTATTATTGCAGTAGTGAAGTTGTGGGTTCCATCCCCACCACAGTTTTTCTCTCTAACAAAGAGTTTCTGCATAACCAAAATATTTGTGTTATGGAGTGAAATGTGTATGAATGTTATTTCTATAATTATGTGTTAGCTTTATATTATGAGATCAGTAGTTTACAATTTATGTTTATTAGTAAGATTGTTTTTGGAGAAAAGTTTTGAAGTACTGATTCACCCCTCCCCTCTCAGTACATTAGTTTTCCTAGTTGGACCTAACAATTGGTATCAGAGCTTCAATCTTGGAAAAGGGTTTAACAACCTAAAGAGAAAGATCTTATGAATGGAAGGCTACAAACAATCTCAGAGAATTGTGAATCTTCAAGAACAATTGGATCATACTAATCAAGTGATTGCAGATATGCAGAGACAAATGCAAAGATCACTAAAAATCAGAAGAAGGTTGTCTGATGATTTACAGGACTCACAAGAGTTGGTTGAACAAATTGAGACATCATTTGAGAATAGTATATCAGAAGAGACTAAAGAAATGATTGGAGAACTGAAAGAAAAGAACAAAGCACTGACTGAACAACTGAAAGCAATGAAAAGAGAACATAAGCATTTCAGCACATAGATGACTAAAAATCTTGATGCAATAAGAACAACAAAAGATAACATAAGAGACATGGAAAGGGAAAAATAACAGCTAGAAGCATTGGTGTCTGAAAAGAATGATGAAACCACAAGAATGACTGAAATTCAACATAATCTTTCTGATCAATTGGGTCATGCACATCATGAAGCAAATCTAAAAGAAAATGAGAATCAAGCATTAAAACTTGAATTATCAAGATTGACCAATGAACTTGAAGCAGAGAAGAAATCAAAAGAAACACTGAAGAAAATTTATGAAGCATCAAGGATGTTGGGTGAGCAACTAAATATAAGAAGACCCAACAAAGATGCAAGACTCGGTTACAAAAATAAAACTCTACCGAGAAAGGGATCAACACCACCGAGAGAGGGGAATCATCAAAGCAAGCTGGAAACAAGGAGAACATCAAAGTAAAGAAGCCTATTTGCAACTACTGTGGAAAACAAGGACATACTGCCAACATGTGCCAAATCAGAAAAGGTAAGCAACCAAATGTCACTAGGTCTGATGGTTATTGTTACAATTGCAATAAGTATGGTCACACATCTAAACAATGTAGGACGAAGTCTGCTAGCAATTTTCAGAAGGCAAAATTCAAGGGGTTTTGCAAAAACTGCAATAGATATGGACACAGTACCGAGAAGTGTTGGTTTAAGTAGAAAAACTATATGAGGTCTTCACATCGAGCAAATACTAGAAGCTACCGAACTCACACAGATCTTAATTGACAATATACTGTAGTACCATGGGATTACAATACAAGGATATGGTGTGAATGTTGTGGAAGATATGGACATATAAGTGTCAACTACATGATAAGGTTTGGAATAAACAACCGAAGATCATGGAGAAATCCTGGAATGGCATGCTTTCATTGTCATAAAGCTGGACACTTGGCTAAGAACTGCAGAGATCAACCCAGAGGAGATACTAAAGAGATAAAAATCAAACTATAGAAAATCTGGAAAAAGAAGGAAATTGAGTCAAAAAATGAAGAAAGCACCTTACCTACCGAGTTAGGTGCATCTACTTTGAATTAAACAGTAAAGGTATGAAGGGACTACATTCTTTCAAGGTTAGATCTTAACAGTTCCTATTTTATCATGTACTTAATTTCAAAATCTGCATAGCTAAGATGCATTAGCAAGTTTGAAATTCTATCTAGTCTTTTGGAGTACCAGAGAAGTCAGTAAGTGCAAAAAGCCTGTCTAGTTGGTAAAAGTGTAAAAGGAAGTTAATTGGTTTAGTGGAACCGAGTGCATTTAATGTTTTCTTACCTAACTGCACAAAGCCCGATAAGGTAAAATGTGTACTTAAAGTTCTTTGCGCGGTCATTTTACACTTACTAGTTATCAAAGAGCAGAGCTAAGCAATTCAAAGGCGATCAAACATCTCTCGAGAAAATTTCAAGGTATTTATACAACAATCTCAAACACATTTTCAAGCCAGTGAATATCAGTTGTGAACATATGCATTATATTTACTAAGTCGAAAGAGTTTTTTGGTTAGTTAAAACCCTAAGCTCTTTCATTAGTAGAAATCCAAGTTTGAAATGGCTCCTAAGTTGCAGAAACTTGTTGTAGTTGAGACGATTGAGAAGCCCTCACTGAAGTATTCCTTGCCTCCCAAAGTTGCATCTAAACCTGATGAGAAAACTGCATTTTCTCTTATTCCTGATAGGGTTCTATTGGTTGAAGATGTCAGATTCTACACTAAGTGTCATGTTGAAGAGCTAGGTCATACCAAGATCAAGGACATGTATGATGAGTTATTCACCGATGGAATCCTAGATAGCAATTATGAGCATATCAAAGTCAAGGGATTGACTGAAGCCCTAACCTACCCTCGAGTTTTCAAACCCCAATGGGTTAAATTTGTTTTGACCAGAGTTCATGATGACTTTATGTGGTTAGAGGAGCAACCATTCAAAATCACCAAGGATATCATTCACATAATAACTGGATACCCTATATACGACCATGATCAAGCATAGAAAATGATTTCACAGAAGGAATTGATAACTTTAATCGGAGTTGAGTCTGATTGCAGAGGTCTTAAATTGAATAATGTTACAGATGCAGAGCTAAAGTTTGCAATTAGAGTCATCGGTTATTGTTTCTTTCAATAGGCAAGAGAAAATAGTGTACCATGTGCAGCTGTAGATTTGGCCTACAAGATTGTGAAAAAGGGTATGAAGATTGATCTATGTGAAGTGTTGTTGAAAAACCTATTTGAAAATCTCAACACTATAAGGAAACCTAAGAAGAATAACTTGGCAAACACACTAAAGTTTGGGTCACTCTTAGTGTGCATGTTTTTCTATTTTCAGAAATTCTTCCCATCAGTCGGTAACATAGTTTGGGAGTTACAATGACCAATCACCCATCAAATAAATGACTTTATCAATTAGTTAGGTGATAATTTCAATGAGATAATGGATGATTACTTCAGAAAATTTCAAGAAAAGATGCATAACAGGTATAGAATCCCACCTCAGTTAGTGGAAAAATATAAGGATAATATATGTTTTGAAGTGGACATTGACTACTATTATGTCAATGCAGTAGATCCTAGAACTCAATCTCTACCATCCATGGGTTATGAGATGGATCTTGATATTTATCAACAACAGATAGATGCCTTTTTGATACTTCCAAGGCACTCAACCAACATCAGATATGGTACCTATGAAGAGGTCAAAGAAAAAGTAAAAAATGAGCATAGTAGTACCGAAGGCTACAAGAAAAGCCACTAAAATGATCAAAGTGCTAACTACGAAATTTGGAGAAGGTTCTACCTCCACTCCTATCAAGAGTGATCAACTTACAATTGAGGAAGAATCTGAGGCTCAAGAAATAGCAATTACTCTAAGCATCGAGTTGCCAAAAGGCAAAATTTTGAAAAGGAAGAAACAAGATACAACAAAGGTATCACTGACTCCTCCAGTGAAGCACCCCAACACTAGATCATCTGCAGTGTCACCCAGTAAGAGGCAGAAAAAGGTTGAATTGCCTAAAGTTACAAAGACTTATAGAAAGTCAACCAGGAGACTCACTTTGGATAAGGAGTCAAGTGACACAGAATCTGAAGACAAAAATAAATTTCAGATTGTTAAAAGCACCAAGGAAGATGTACACAGTGCTGACAACTTTTGTGCCAAATTGAAACAATATGGTGGATTTGGGTCATTCAGGTATGTTAAATATGACTCTAGGATAGAAGATGAGAAGAGGCAAATAGAAGAATCAGTTTTATGCACACTTCTCAAATTCCAAGTAGTTCCATTGGAAGTAAGTAACTTTCTTCCAAATGCATTATACTCTCACATTAACAACAGATGAAAATATGCTATGGACTTGGAGAAGCAGATAAGAGAAAGAGTTTTAGTACATCTCTTTCCAAACATGTCGGTAGATGATATTAGAAATCATTTGAAAAACTACCAGACAAATTTTCAAGTGAAGCATAGAGCCTTGAAAATGATGAATGGTCTTTATCTTGAAGTTGAGAATGAAACCAAAGAAAAATGGCAAGAAATCTTCAGAATTCAGACTGAAGAAACTCAAGGTGAAGTAGAAATAGTTGACATTACTGAGCAAGATCCTACTTCAACTATTCAACAAGATGAGGATGTAATGGACACTAAGGCACCGAAACAAGAGATGATAGAAGGAAATGCCTATGCCAAACTGGTATCAAGTGAATCAGTTTTGGAACAAGTCAAGTCCTATCCTCTGGTAACTCGACAAGTTTCAACTGAGAAACCTCAGGACACTGATCAAGGCAAAGAGGGTCAACAGTCTACAAAAGGAGAATCTACTTCTCAGGCCACTGGGGAATAGAGTTCTCAAGTACCTGCATGCACTGAAACTGTTGCCACTGAGACCCCAAGCAAGGAATCACCAAAGGACACATCAGAGGCTAAGGAAACTGACAAAAGTGTTTCCTCTATTGAGCAACCTACTGAGGGTGAACAAGCCTCCAAAGCCATTGTACTCGTTCAACCGGTGAAAGCCTCATCATCCAAAGAAAAGAAAGTGAAGAAGCATAGTTTCAAGGTAGATCTATCAAAGCCTATTGTGTTGCCAAATGTTGACATTTCAAAATTGAAAGGGCAAGCACTTATTGAATTGAGAGAACTATGTAAAGCCAAAGTAGAATAAGAAAGACAAATGGCTATTTAGAAGAAGAACCGAGTACTTCAGAAGGTTAAAGCATTATTGATAAATATGCTACCTGAAGCTACTGTGAATAAAGATGATGCCATCCATATGCAACTAGATGAACTACTCACTAAATTATAAGCATCAGGAGTAGACGCATCAAAATACCTTAGCAAGTTGAAGGATAAAGAGCTAACTGCCAAAATGATTGAAGAAGTGCAAAAAGCAATTGCCATAGGTAAAGTCAAGCTTGTTAGACTCATTGTTGAGTTGTCCCCTCAACTCAAACATATTCTTTATTTATTTCAGAAGCTCTGTACATTTTCATTATTTATTAAGGATATCAAGCATAAGACCAAAGTTATTGAACAAGAGATTACTGATCTCTCCAATAAACTGACCACTGAGCCAAATTCTATTCAGAATTTCTATACCAAGCTGCAAACTCTTATGGCTCAATAGTTAGAACCTTGGAATGAAGAGCACAAAATAAGGATGGATATCATGACTCTTCAGACCTTATTTATTCCCCACTTATCATCAGTCCAAGAGCAGATCAACCGAGCTACCCACTTATCCACTCAACAAGAGGGAAGCACTTTAGATGGTTTGATTTCACTGTTAGCTGATATTACAGCTCATAATTCCCTAATGGACAATGTCAAGGATGCACTATCCACTACTCTCATTGATGCTAGTACAAAGTATAAATCTATTTTTGACCAGTTGGCTCCACCTAATGGTAACTAGTTTTGATGTTTGTCAAAAAGGGGGAGTGTACCGAGTATAAGAGGGAGTGTAACAAGTAGAACAAAGTATCCAAATGTATAGTTGAATTTGATAGGGGGAGCATAGAACACAGAGCAGTGAACACCGAGCATTGATCACAGGAGCATGCAAATTAAGTTATGTACAATATATTAATAAGGGGAGTATATATTTGAGTACATTACTATTTATTGACAATTGTATATACTATCATTTTAGTCAAATTTTGTAAGTATATAGATTTTGAGTTATGACTTTGAAAGGAGTTTTGTCAAACATACCAAACTAATGTCAAAAGGGGAGATTGTTATTATTTCCTAAGTTGTCATTAGTTTTATGTCCAAAGTCATTCTATATACTCTAGTCGGTTAATACTATCGAAATATTCAGTCGGTAAGCACTAAAGCAGTCGGTTACAGAAGAAAGGAGTCACAAAGTTAAGTATACACCGAGTTGTCTACCAAGTAATGTTCTATGTCTACCGAGCAGCAAAGAAGGTATACTGAGTAATCTAAACTGAGTAGAAATGTGTTACCAGATTCAATGAACTTGGACACATATGTGGAAACGTGTTACAAGAATCGAGGAACAGGGAACCATTATCACATAAGAAATTGCACTTCAAGATTTTGTAAGATTTTGAGGAAGTTTATCCAATGAAATAATTTCTATGTTTATTCATTTGATGAATCTTGTTTGTAAGATCAAAGCATGAACAGATCACCGTCCTAGAGATCTATTTATACAGAGTGATTTGAGAATCAAAATAAGAGAGACATGTGTGATAGAAGAGTTAAAAGGAAAATCATAAGAGGACACATTGAGTTGTGACTGCTACGACTGACAGAGCTATTCAGAGGTCACCGAGAAAGTCTTTAGAGAATAGTTTAAGGGACAGAGTAAACAAAAGGGTTTACCGAGTTGATTTATCAATTACCGAGGTATGCTATGAGCAAGGTAATTTCATATTGAACACATAGAATCTGCTATAACATTTCAAATGTAAAGTTGCAGATATTTGTAAAGATTTTATTGAATCATTTGAGTTGGAATAGAAACCTTTAATAGGGTAAAAGACTCTAACAAAGTCTATAAATTGTAAAGCCTTTAACTAGGTGCAACATTTTGTATAAGTGTTGTAAAATCCTTTAGCAAGGTAGATCTAAAGATCTTGATACTCCTAACAGGGTAAGCTATCATAAATAGCTAAATATGTAGCTCTAACCAAGCAACCTTTATTATTGCAATAGTGAAGTTGTGGGTGCCATCCCCACTGTAGTTTTTCTCTCTAACAAAGAGTTTCTACGTAACCAAAATATTTGTGTTATGGAGTGAAATGTGTATGAATGTTATTTCTATAATTATGTGTTAGCTTTATATTATGAGATCAACAGTTTACAATTTATGTTTATTAGTAAGATTGTTTTTGGAGAAAAGTTTTGAAGTACTGATTCACCCCTCCTCTCTCAGTACATTAGCTTTCCTAGTTGGACCTAACAATTGGTCCCAATTTCCCTTGGTATGGTAACACTTTCACTTACCTCTATGACAATACCCTTCCACCTGACCCTTCAACCAATCAATGTCATACCTCCATTCGCCAATCCTCTTGCTATGTCATTCTAGTCAATACCCTTTACCGACTGGGTCTAGATGGTACTCTCCTTAGATTTTTAGAAATTGATGAGGCTCAAATTTCATTATATGAAGTTCACAAAGGTATATGTGGTGCTCACTCTAGTGGTCCAACCTTAGCCAAGAAACTTATGAGTAATGGATACTAGTGGCCTACTATGGAAAAGAACTTGTACCAGTTTGTTAGAAAATGTAAGCAATGTCAGATTCATGGAGACCTTATTCATGCACCAGCTCAGGAACTTCAGCTAATCACCAGTGCATGGCCCTTTTGTTAGTGGGGACTCAATCTGGTGGGCAAGATTCATCATCCATCTTCCCATGGTCATAAATTCATAATCATAGCCACAGAGTATTTTATAAAGTGGATTGAGGTTGTCCCTCTCGCTCAAGTCACTGGAAAGTAGATCGCAACTTTTATCCTCAATTATATTATTTGTCGATACAATGTTCCCCTTTCCATTGTCATAGACAACAGGTGTCCTTTCAAAAACTAGGATGTTCGTGAACTTTGTGATCGATTCCATATCTATCACTACTTTTCCACTCCATATTTCCTCGAAGTTAATGGTCAAGTTGAGGCATCTAATAAAACCATTCTCAAAATCCTCAAAAATATAGTTGATGATGTTGGTCGTAACTAGCATATCCAACTTAATCCCACACTATGGGCCTATCACACAAGTGTCCACACACCCACTAGAGCCACTCCCTGCCCACTTGTCTATGGTGCAAAAGCCATCTTGCCTATTTAGGTTGAGTTAAAATCTTTATAGGTCTCCTTACACGATCTTATAAGTGATGAAGACTACAGGGTCTCTTGTTTGTAAGACTTGGAATTGTTAGAAGAGCATAGACAAACTGCATTTAATCATCTCAAAGCATATCAGTAGCGAATGAGTCAAAGCTACAATCACAAGGTAAAGCCTCACACATTTGAAGTGCATGACTTAGTTCTAAGATAAAATCCTAAGAAACAGTAGGACAAAGAGAAAAAGGGCAATCTAAAACAAATTGGCTTGGGTCTTATGTTATCACAACAATCTATGGATTAGGTTCATATTAGTTATGAACACCAAAAGGAGAACCATTGGATGATCCTTTCAACAACATACACATTCGTAGGTTTTATACATAACTTTTTAGAATATCTTAATCAAAAAATACAAAAAAAATAATTAAAAATAAAAAATACAAAAGAAATAATAAATAAATAAAAAATCATCACTTTGGTGAAAATCTGGCAAACAGGTGCCTTGTGACACAAAAAAATTGGAAAAAAAAAAAAAAAGTAAAGAGAAATAGATTTGTCCAATGGTGAAAACCACATTGGTGGTGCCCTGGGCAAGTACCACGGTGAAAACTGGGTTACTGGTGCCATGTCCAGAGACCTTTTCTCCTTTCTATTTCAAGATTTAGTTTCACCATTTTACTTCACACACACTCACAACCTTTCATTCCATAATAAATTTTTCCCATTACCATCATGAATTTCTATTGCTCTACCTGAGATTAGTTTTCCATCCATAATAAATCCTCCTTTCCATCATAAACCCTTTTTCTTTCCTTTCTTTCCACCCATAATAAATCAGGTCCTATCTGTAACTAGGGGTAGATCCTAAACCTAGTGATGGAAGTGGATTTCTTGACATTATATGTTTTGAGGAGCATCTTCTTTTTATTCCTCCTTTTGTGCATAATCCACAATAAAATATCACTTGCATCACCGATCCATAATACATTTTTCAATCTTCTCCAAAATAAAGTATCAGTTTCATGGAATAAGTTAGTTTTAGATGTGACACAAGCAGCAGTGACATTTCAACAAATCAATCTTTTGGTAGACTTTGACAACAACAAGGTTTTTCAGCATTATATGTCCTTTATAAATTTAACAACATTGTGAGTAGGTCAAGTGTGTTAACATATGTGGCAAGAAATACTAATGACTTGAAAATTGCTGTTTATGATGGTGTCAAGTCTGATTTTCTTTTGATTTTTTTCTTTTGTGGTGACATGTCTTTTAGCTTTTCCAGAATGTCTTTGACAAGAGATTTTATCTCTAGGATGTCTTTGACTAAGAAAGGGGAGGATGGGGTATGATCACCTATTTTGATGTTTGTGGATTGTCTCTTAGTAATACTATGGCTCATCCAAGGATATGAGGACATTGTGAGTCTAATGTGAAATGGGGCATTCCTTGTCTGTGACTATCTGATCTCCATGCAAAGGATACAATGACTATCTATGTCGAACCTATATCTGGATGATCATAACCTATTTTCCATAATAAAGCTCAATGATGATAACACATAAGAAGCTTATTCACCTCCATATCTTCTACCTTCCATCCCCCCTTTCCACTTTGTCCTCCACCATCCCTTTTTGAATCCCTGTAGTCTATAATCATATGATTGAGTATAATGACATGCCAAAAATATTTGCATCTCTTGTTGTATTCATATACATCACATGTTAGTTTTCATCATGCATAACATATAGATAGAAACAATGATCACATAAATTTGGCATATATCGTAAACATATAAGCACATCACATCCTACACACACCACTTGTTAGCATATTATTCTCATATTATATTCATCATATGTCATCATAGTATAGAATATTTGTATTGTCATAAATAGGAACATTACAACATCATCATATATGATAAATATCTATAAAGAATAAAAATATCTGCATCCCATAAGCATTGCATCACATCATAGTCATACAACTCATAAGCATCATAGAACATATATAAATCATATGTAAACTACATCAACACAATAGACATTATAAGCATAAGATCATAGAGTAAAATGCATCAAATAGGAACACATGTATATAACGGTCACAAGGATAGATCATCTCTCATATATATCAAAAATATAATGTGTCATGATACAATGATTTCAAAAATCATATGACTACAAAATCACTTGAAGGTGTCTATATCATCACACAAAAACTTATATAAAAGTGGACCCAAGAGCGCTATGATGAACTCCCTCCCTCAGAGTTGGTAGGCCTCGAAAGAATTTGAGCTCCCGAAGGCCCAACCCTTGGATCATCTTGCCAGCCCCCTCCTACTAAACCTATTGTTTCTAGTGGTGCTAGCCCCATCACACCTGCACTAGATGCCCTCTATTTGTCTTGCCTTGTAATGGTGGATCAAGACACTCATCTATAGTTCCTATCCCTGAGATGAGGTGACACAAATACCTCATGCAATCTCTACCAATATCTAATCTCCTCTCCTTCTCTAATGTAGTAGGCATATCTTAAGGAAGAGTCACCCTATTGTGTGGCCTTGTCCACTTTGATACCCTTCTAGGTGGTTGAATACCAATCAATGGCTCTCTCGCCCATCTCTGGTCTCCCATAGCTCTTGCCTCAATCAAGTCACCTCTCTCTCAATATCATCTATCTCATTGGCTTGGACCTATGTAATCTATCTCAGCATGATGATTCACTCCTCCTCCTCATCCTTGTTTCCACCCCCAACGAGCCCCTCAACTTCCTCCTATCTAGGTGCATCTTATCCTTATCCTTGTCCCTATGTCTATACCTATGCCTGAGTTTCTATTTGTAGAGGCTTTCCACCTCTCCCCCTCATTAGCCTTAGTGGCCTACCATCTCTACCCTATACCTATCCTCCATCTCATCCTCCACCATCTCTATCTCCTTATCCTCTACCTTACACTACTCTCCTTGTTCCTCCTCTCCTTTGTCTCCCATCTCCATCCTCCTCATCGTCATCCAAATTTAGTGCTTTCTCTCTTTTCCCTATCAACTGTGGGAATGGATGTGCCTAAAAAATGTCATATACTCAGCAATCATCCAAGCATTTGCAACATCTCTCAATAAATTCTAAGGCATTGGTACCATCTCCTAGAACTGTGTAACTACAGCACCATATGATAAAATAGGTCCCTAGTGCACCTTCTCTCTCACAATCTGAGAAAACTCACCTGAACCCCAAGGAATTTGTTGTACTCTACCAAACTATCAAGATACCCTATTTGGTAAGTGTCTATCCAAAATGTATGTAGTCCTTCCAATGACATACCTACTACGGAAACAAAAGGCAACTCCTTGTCATCCTCTACCCAAGCCTCACAATCTAAGTATGGTCTCCATATCATGTTGTCAATGTCATCGATAAATCTCGTCTAGTACTTTAGCTTCCCAATATGTGGTTGGGAAGTGATCATACCATACATATGTACATAAGCCTACCCATGACCTCTAAATCTGAAATGGATAGGCCTAGGCATTTCTATATGCTCATAAACCCACACCTATAGTAATGTCACTGCACACCCAAGCCCACAGCCATCGAGGTATACAAAATGATGCACATCATGGTATAAATGCACTAGTACACATGGCTCCCATGCGAACCTAGTCCTCTCTATCAAGAGAATCTCTAGTGCTCTCTCCATCCAATAGCTAGTCTATGAGTAGCCCTGTTGGAACACAAACACCTGTTTATAACCCCTCCCACCATTGCAGCTAATGTTTGTCCACTAGAGTGCATAACCTCCTAGCTCAAGTGTACTCCCCTCAACTCTAGATCTGAGTATACAAAGACTCGTTATAAGGTATCCACATCTCCCTATCGGGCATAGACCACTAGCTCCTTGATGATAGGAATCAATAAGATCTTGTAAACATCCTCTAATGTGATTGACATCTTGCTAGTCGACAAATGAAATAAGTAGGTCTTAGAGTACCATCTCTCTACTAGAGCAGTCAGTAACCCTATGTTCACCTAGATCTCAAGCATGTACATAATATGTCTCAACCCCATGGCCTCGATCACTGCATGATCCTCAACAAACAAGTTCACCAACAACCTATGTGTCATAGGGAATCTCTCGCATGAGTCTATCTATCCTAGATACTCTTGCAATCAATCAAAACAGTTGTTTCAATCCTAGTAGTACTCATATTTATCACATAGTGCTCCTTATCCTATTCTAGCCTAGTGGTACTTATGTTTATCACATGGTACTTCTCATCAAGCTCTATCCTAGTGCTTATGTTTATCACATGGAGCTACATCCTAGTTTATATGTTTATCACATTGCACTTGATCCTATTTTTGCTAGAGCACTCATTGAATTTTATCAATTTGATGGCTTGTGTGTTATCAACTCAGCATCCTACCTACCTACCTAGGAGCACCTATTTGAGTGTATCCTCTCAAATATGTTATCCAATTGGCAATGCATGCCTATAACATGCCTATTGATTCTAGACCTAAACCTATCTTTTCCTAGCTAGGGTGCATGTTTGAGTGTATCCTGTTATTACTGTCCAAAAAATGGGTATTCTTTTCCCATGATTGGCTAAGTTTATAAATTTTTTGAGTCAAGTATCTCCCATGTTCTTTAAAAATTGTTTTGAGTCCTAAGGGGTTTAGGGTTTAGGTTTTAAAATTGCTTTAATATCTGATAAAAACCCTTTGGCTTCTAATTTGGCATTACTTTATTCACTTAAGTAATGGGTCCATTTATCATAAAAAGTGTTCCCCCCTTGTCATTTGCCTAGGTGATCCCTTTAAACATTTTAATTTTTGTTCATTTAATCCGCCTTTTCTAAAGTCCGTCGGGCTTTATCAGCATCATGCAACTTTTTGTTGATCTGACAACCCGCGTTGATTCATGGCCAGGAGATGCACGAGTTCTACCTTCAGCGAAATAGCAAAAAGGTAAAGGGTCCCGCTAAAGGTGGCAGTGAATGTGGTAGGTCCAGTTGACAGTGACAAAGTAGTGATGAGGCACTCAGTTGGTGGTTTGCAGTGGGTCTGAGTACGGTTTCCGTAGAAAGAAGTAAAGAACAAGCAAGTTTTTAAGATCTAACGGTTCTCATAGTTTTGTGGCTGCAGGCCAAACGAAGAATAATGTTCACGAAGTTGCAAAAGACAGGTGGAAATCACATAGAGGCATGACATGGCATAACAACTACTACTTTTTTGTAGAGGTCGATAGTGATGTATCGAGTGACACGTGGTTTTAAAAAAGTGGTTGAGGGCCTGCCTAGCTGTAATCGACAGTTATGTGGGAATAATAAAGATAACATGTGGTGGATTAAAGGTGGAACCCAGAGTAGTTTCCAGGGCTAATGGCTGACTACCATGTGGCATTTTTCAACCGAAAAACAAGTGGGGTAAGTAATTCTTGGGTAAAGGGCCCACTTAAAAGGCATGCATCTCAAGATTGATCCAACGCTTCTTGTTGTTTCGTGGCCCAAAGATGCCCACAGCTTATGTTCAGTGAAATGGAAAAAACCATTAGCCGTCAAGATGAGGTGTGGTTAGTAAGTAAGATTGACCATCCCGGTTGGAGTTAAAGACTGGGTGATTTGAATTCAATCTAACGCTTGGCACAACTTCGTGAAGGAAAAGTGCATGACTGTTAAAGTCCGCAAAATGGCGAAAAGGAGGTAGGGCCCGACACTAAAGCAAAGAGATCAAATGGAGATAAAGGTGATGTAAGTTCTCATGATCCAACGGCTAGCGTTGTTTCATGAAAGAAAAGAGAACAGGTTTTATGTTCTACGAAATAGAAAAGGAGCGAAATAGAGGAAAGACTTAGAAAAATTATGACCCATTGGAGCCAGTTTTGAATTCGATTTGGTGAATTCAATTCTAAAAAGAAAGTCGAAGCATGTGGAGTTAATTTCTAAAAAAATTAAATGCCAACTTGTTCTGTTGAATCTGCATCAACTTGATTGCTAAGTATTGTTTCATTGAAGTTTGTTGCAGAGTGAATTGTTGCAGGCCGATTTTCTTCAGGCAAATAATCAGGTTTTCTATGCTTTTCTTGATAACTCTTCTTTTGTTCTCAAATCTTGTTGTGTGAATTACTTCATTGCAGGTCTGTGCTAGCTTCTAGTGGTATAATTGTTTAACCAGAATGGCACCCAAAAGAGAATTAACAGGGAAGGTGAATTACCAGGACCAAAATATCTGTGATGATTTTTTAGAGCAATTAACCATGTCCACCAATGCTGGGGCTAAGGCCAAAGAGCTAGTACCCAAGAACCCTTGTCTAAAACTTGGAGATGGCCTTTATGATAAGGGGAATTGGTTGAGAGACCCTGAAATAGGATTGTCAGGCTTAGGACTATTCAAAGTCAGTTTTGGGTAGAGGAATTCCCTAGCTCCTTTGAATGGCATATGAGAACAGGATGTAGGAAAACTTGTGGTCCCAAGTGTTTTTATGGATGTAGATCCATTAGCCTTGATTGCACAGAATTATGACCCTGTGGCAAGATGCATTAGGAACATAAAGGGATCAGTCTTGATTGAGATAAATGAAGATGAATTTAGGAAAGTGTTTAAACTTGGTGAGTCCTCCAATTTGTTAGAGCCTATTGACTTTGAGTCGTTAGCCCAGGTTTACAATGCACAAAGGGATCATCTTATAAATGGCCCATTGAAAGAATTCTTTATAAAGATAGGGGGGTTAACAAATATAGGCCCCAGCACAATGGAACCATCCTCTCTCAACTTATTTACTCTGAGAGTTAAGGGTATGTATTGGGCATTATGCCAGATCTTTGGAGAAGATGCTGAAAAGAATATGCCAACCCATTATATGTTAATGATTGCACAAATTCTAAACCCCTCGATAGCAATAACATTTGATTATGCCTCATACCTTGCTGATGCAATTCATAAAGGTCTAGTAGGAATCAAGAATGGTAAGGTGGATAGGACATTTGGATGGTATTCCATGTTAATGCACATGTTCTTATTCAAAGGTGTTGATTACTTTGCAAAGGAAATGGACTTGATCAAGATAAATGATAAAGAGGAGATGCTAGTACAATTGTGGGGTACTGTTCTATCTTGGGATAGAGAAGATGCAAGTTATTTAAAGTTTGATAGATGCTTTGCATCTAAAATTAGGATTCTTCTATGCAGAGAAAACCCTAGAATTCCTAAGGCTCTTTTGGAGTTTCTCACACCTAAGGAGTTTGCTCAGGATATCAAGATTGTTCATAATTGGGGAGACATATATTTGTATCTTGTGTCTACTATTTTTAGAGTGTTTGGATTTAGAGGCACCCCCTATTTACTACCCTATCAGGTCCCATTAAAGATAGGTATTGTAGAAGTATTAAGATAGATTGGAGGAGTGCAGGAGGCTGAATTAACTAACAGGGGTAAAGGGACAATTTTCCCAACTATTACCATGGCCCACCACTTTGTAATCACTAAGGGTGGATGGAAATATTTTGAAGAATTCTTTAAACCATATAGGCTGTCAACTACAGTGTCAAGATGTGCAGACCCTGAAGACTTTTTCAATGGCATGTTTAGAAAAAGAGCAATGTGTAGAGGTAGGCCACATCAATTTTAGTTCCTAGAAGATTTGATTAGAAATGAATTCAGCTTAGATGAGCAGGAACTAAGGAAGGAGAAGTGGGTTGCATATAAGAAAGCCCTTGATTTTATCCATCAATTTGACACTAGCTATGACCCTCTTTCTAGCTTCAATCCATTTGAGGAGAAAATAAAATTCCTAATTCTTTATTTTGAAGACCTTATGCAGACCTTAAAAGAAAAAAGAGAGGCCATAATGCAAAATGAGCCTGATAAGGTTAAGATGGTCTTGGCTAAGCCTACCTTTGCTAGAGCTATCCCACCTATTGACTATGTAATGTGCAAGAAGTCAAAGTACACTGTGATGATGCCAGTGATAGGTGAGCCTTCCACTTCAAAAGGGAAAAGGAAGATTGAAGATGTCATTGACATTTAGGATTCCCCTAAGAGACAAAGAGTGGGAAAGGAAAGTGAAACTGATGAGCCTCAATATTCTCCATCTCAGTCTCCTATCCACATTGGAGATGAACAAGTTGTGGCTGAACAATTATTGTAGTTAGGGAGTCTCGGTGAGATTGCCTATACCTATGAGGAGACCCAAGAGGGGATGCCTGAAGAGCCACCTAGTGCTGAAATGGATTTGACTGATGGTGAGTTGAAGGGCCAAGAATTGGACCTTACTGTTAAGCAAGCTAGTGAATAATTCCTAGCTGACAGTAATTTTGTCACATCAGGAGCTTTTATGTAGTTTTTATGGAAGCAAAATATTGATCAATTCGAGATCAGATGTGAGCAAAAGGTAAGTGAACAGCCTCTCAAGGATGCAACCCAAGTGGAGGAAGAGGTTAAACAAGAAATGATGGAGGAGTTCAAAGCAATCACTCCTAAGAAAGGAAGAGAGATGTTGGATAAAGCTGGTGTGTTGATTCTCCCTGAATGGGATATAGCTGATGCATTGATTCTTGATGCAGTAAGGAAGGAGACAAAGCCAATGGAAGGAGTGACCTTTAGCAAGGATGATGCTGCCCTAGTCATGTGGTCTATAAAAAGAGATGAAAATAGAAAGAAAAAGGATGCCCCAGGGTCAAGTTACCTTGGAGGCATGATTGTTAAGAGAGTCCAAGACACAGGGGTAATAGAAGCTACAAGCACAGTCCTAGAGACTGCAAAGTTCAATGTTGTAGTGGCAGAGAAAGAAGAAAAGGAAAAGGCAGATCTCCAAGCTAAGTTGGAGATAGTTTTAAAAGCTTACAACAATGCCAAGGAGGAGGTAATGGGTAAAGATAGCATTATTGCCAAGTTGCAAAGCCAGTTGGTAGGACAATACCGTCAAGGTGAGTCCTCAACATTGATGATCACCTCTTCTCCTGCACAACCTCCACCTACTAGCCCCATCATTGAATTCACACCATCTCTAGCACCTTTGAGTTCCCAATTGGTTGACATCACTCCCCATGAGTTGGAAAAGCTAAAACAGGCTCAAGCCCTGTTTGCAAAGAAATATGAAGAGAGAGTGAGGGCTACAATTTTGATTTTTGTTGACACCATAGGATCCTCATTAATGTATAACATGAGCAAAATTTTGGACATGTGGAATGAGCTCAATGGAGACAAAGCTGTTCAAATGCCTATTTTGACAAGTGGAAATCTAGGGAGCAGGATCTAGAACTTATTTGTGTATCTTATGATGAGGCAGGGGCTGACCCCATTATCAAATCCACTTGTGACATGGAAAAGGATCTAGCAAAGTTAGCAGAAGGAGTAGATAATGTAGATAGAAAGATCAACTTGTACAAGAAAGAGTACACTGATCAAGTATTTGAAGTACTCCCAAGGGGTTTTGCCAGTCCTCAATTAAAGGACAAACAAATATGGCTTAATGAATTAGATGCCAACCTATCATTAAGAATAAAAGGAATAATTGATTTAGATGATACTTCCCTATTTGTCAAAACAATTGAGGAGATAGAGAAAATCAAATCACACTATGGTTTTCTAAATTCAGAGGTCAACAAAATGAGGAACTCTTGGAAAAGATTAGCCAAGACGAAGGGAAAAGTGATGAATTTCTCATGGCCTATTGATGATGTATACCAGGAATGGACAAGAAAGTACACGGTGCTAGATGTAGAGAAGTTAGAAGAGGTTGCAATAGAACAACAAGCAGAGGAAGCCGCAGATGTTGAGAAAGACTTGTAACCGCTTCTTGGAAAAGACTCTTGTTTGTAACAAACTTTCTTTTGAAAGGTCCGAAGCTTGTATGCATCCATGAGATTATAAATGGATATCAGGACTAGTTAAAAAGGGGATTGCAAGAATTTGTAAGAAAACTCTGTAAAAATATATCTGGGATTTTCTAGTCTTATGGAGAATACTCTGAGTTTTGTAATATTTTCTCAAAATTAATATCAATATATAGAATATCAACGTTTGAGCCTAAATTTTGTGTTGGCTTCTGGTCTACATGCAAATATTTACTATTTTCAATATGAGTAATCTAGGGTTATTCATTTTAGTATGGATTGTAAGGCAATCTTAAATAGAGGCGTTTCTTAGCTTTTCTCTCTAGGAGGGAAATTAAATACGCTTGAAGCATTTCTATCAGTAAATTTCTTGTGGGAGATTTTGAATTTGATGAATGCAGTTTAGTTTGATAAGGGTAAACTCTTATGTATGTCAGGCATATGTGGGGTTTTATAGAAGCTGAGGTGATGGGATGTGTGGAGATATTTGATTGTAGGAGTATTGTTTAAACTTAGATGACTCTGTGGCCTGGATAAGGCACTAGTATCAATTGTGGTTATCTTTTACATATCTTGTAGGTCAATACTGGACATGAATATAAGCTTTCTTTCTTTGTTTGAGTTAGTTTTGAGGTGATAAGATTCATTGGTTTTCGGACTGGTTTACTGTGGATCTATCTTTTAAAAGTGTGAAGTCAATTCACATAAGGTATACCCACCTGAACTTTGGATAAGTTCAAAGTGTAGAAGGTTTTAAAACCTTGTCATATGTTGCTCTGAAGTTTCCTTCTCTTTGATCTCTCTTCTGCAGATAGAGTTTATCATTTTATTATAAGGGTTTTTAAGGGGAATCATATTTTGAGAACAACATATCCTCTTAGTAGCTTATCCAGTTGACAAAGTATATTGATCACAAAAATGTCAGTTTGTGCCTCACTGGAAATAGACTCAATTTTATTTATCATCGATGTGTCTTAACTGCAAAGATGCAGTTTTACCTTACCTAAATACTTTTTTACAATGCAGACGCAATGTTGTTATGAACACATGCACCCCTTTGGCCTAGATGTGGCTTTGGAACATAAACATGACCTTAAGACACATATGCTCACAAACATTATGCAAAGGCAATTACATTCACAAATGTGTACATACATGACCTAGATGCACTTGTGCATCGTAGACGTGCCCTTACATAATGGAGACACATTTTTGCACCTAAATATTGATTCTACATTTTTTCTAAACCTGTTTATCTAGTCTAATAAATGCACCATAAATGCAAAATGATTGAGCAATTTTCAAGTTCATACTACAGGCTTCTTGAACCATCAAATGTGATCAAATCAATGTAATCTAACTACCATGGTCTCTCCTCAACTGACTGATCTCCTAAGCTCTAAGCTCTCTGCTTTGCTCTGATTTCTTTAAAGGTTGTGGATGAAAATGAGGATGATCTCCCTCATGGCCTGTACATATAGGTTGTGTAACCCTAGTTTATTGTATTAGTCTCCCTCTATTTGTTGATCCCTTTTGAGTCACTTTTCACTCACCTAACCCTGTCATCTTATCCTTAACCTTTCTAGCCTTTCTTTCTTTTCGAGAGACTATCTACACTCTCTCATGATATTTTTTCATCCAATCTCTTGAGGGGGCATATCACTCCTGTCTTGGGGCAATTTTGTATCAGTTCATCTTATTTTCTTTGAGCCGACATGACAAGTTGCATTATCTCAAAGAGGGTCAAAATGTAGACACCTTAAACTGTCTTGTCCTAATTAAATAAATATTTTATTTAATTAATTACTTTATCTTAATCCTTCTATTAATTAAATAGATCTTTATTTATTTAATTAATTCATTTATCTTTTTCTAGCCTTTCCTATTTAAATAAATATCTTCATTTATTTAAATTATCATTTATTTATTTTATTGGTCCCACCTCCTTTTGTTAATTAAGTGAACCTTTATTTATTTAATTAATTCATTATCTTTTTCCCTTCATGACACTTGTCATTTATCTCTTCATTTTATCCCAACTACCCCTTCATATTTTATTATTTTCCTTACCCACCCTTTAATCTTAGCCAACCATTTATCCTTTTTGTAGACACCTAAAAATGGTCAACGCTTGCGGAATCGTACTTTAACATTTGCGCATTGCCTTATTTTAGGGTTTTTGTGTCACATTAACATTTCTCCTATGTCATGCACTTGGTCTTTTTCATTTGCGAGCATCGAGTCCTTCTTCTGCATTCTTCAGTTGTCTCACTTTCGAATTTGGTCTTGTCGATAACAATCTTTAGTCATGATTTTTGGTCAATCTTATCCTGTCGCATCTATGTGCGTATTCATTTGTCATCATTTTGGACATCGTCAATTCTAATTAGGGTTTTATCCTCTTATCAATCTTGTCATCATGCGATCAATTTGTCATCGATTCTTGTCTTTTGATCAATTTGTCATCAATCTTGTCGTCTTGTGATCTATTTTGTCATCGATCCTTGTCTTCTTGTCAATTTAGTCATTTTGCGATCAATTTGCCATCGATCATCATCTTTCTCAATTCGGATCAATTAGTCATTGTCCCTCGTCGATTGGCGCATTTATCAATCACATCATTTATCAGCATTGGTCTTTTATCAAGTCAGAATCATGATCAAATCGAATCGATATCAATTATCCTTTGTCAAGACCTAATTGTCATCCTCGCATTTCTAATTCATCTTTTAAGGTTTCATGATTTTATTCATTTAACCCTATTTGTCATTTCTCCCTCTAGGTTAAATAATTTATTTGTTTATCCTAAGTCTTCATGTCAAGTTAAATGTTTAATTTAATTGGCTAACTAATTATTCCTCTTTTTGTGAATTAATTAATAAATGACAATTTATTAATTGATTTACCTAATTTCTCCTAATTCCTAATTCCTAGTTTTTCATCAATTTTTAAATTCCCTCTTTGTGAATTAATTAATAAATGAAAAATTATTAATTAATTCACTAAATTCCTAATTTCCTCATTTTCTAATTCCTAATTTCCTACTTTCCAATTTTCTAATTTTCTTAATTTCTAATTCAATTTCCTCCTATTTTCCTCCTAATTTCATGGGAATGACATTTCAATTTGTCATAATTTGTCATAATTGACAATCAATCAATTTTGTATAGAAAGTGCAAATTTGTCATAATTTGTCATAATTGACATTCTTGATTTGCAATTTCCATTTGAATCTCTTCATGCTAATTTGATCTTTTCTCCAGTTTGTCTATAAATTGGATGAATTTCTTCAATCCTAATCTAATCACTTCGTCAAATCAATCACGCTTCGAGTATTCTTGCGCTACAATCTTGTCTACTTGCTTTCATCTCATGTGTATGCACTAGTAGGTGAGATCCACAACAAAGCTATTTGAAGGAGAAAGAAGGACAATGGAGCCGCATGGAGGAGACACTCAGATCTGCATTTGGTTTGCTTAGTTTTTAATCTTGAATGTTTTTCTTTCATGTCTCTATTGGATGTAATTAGGATTGATCATTGCATTTGAGCTTTTGTGATTGAGCTATGACTAACATTGAGTTGCTTTGATGATTTCCGATTTCCTAGCTACACTTTCACCTCTTAATCATATCCCTTCATTTTCTAAGGCATCTTTTATATAAGAGGATAATCTCATCCTTTCAGACCCTAATCCAGCCAATTAATCATTCATGCAATCAATCCTTCAAGTGATCAAGTGACCTTACAACCATAATTCATTATGTGTTGATCTCTTGTTTACATACAAAATCTAAGAGCAAATATATCAAACAAGATCAATGGAGATAGGAAACAATGGAGATTAAACCCTACTAAGAATGTGAATGGTATAATCTTTCCTATTTTGTTGTGATTTACATGTTTTAGGTTCTTCATTAGTGTATGGTGGATTTTTGATTGTAGAAATAGGCTTTGTGTGGTTGGATTTCTAGTGCTTACCAAAATACCCTAGAGAAAATAACCATCTAATATAAAAATAGAGATAAAAAAAATTTAAAAATCACTTAATGCAACATATTCAACTAACTTCTCATATGCAATCTATCATGAACATAAACATAAAATCACTATACACAAGCGGAAATATACACAACTCTATAGTTAATCTTTCCCTAGGGTACCACAACATCATTAGATACAACCCTATAAAGATCATATCCATATAAGCATAACATCATATTTACTACCATGATACAATGCATTAAACTCAACTAACCTTCATATTTTGATGCATACATAAGATACCTCACTAGTTTATCTATCATGAATACATCCATTAATAATGCAAATCCCCTTGAACTCCTAAGATTCATTTTAAGAGCACAAATCTAAATGTTTCTAATTCCAATTACTTATTCAACATCCTAGCATAATTATTCTATTTCTAATGCTAATTACCACATTACTAATCTATTTCCTTCGTCATCATAGACATTCCCATATCACTAAATACATATCCATACAACCAATTCCATTTTTTAGCATTATCCAAGATACAACATTACATTCTCTTACAAATATTATGATCTTGGCCTAATACATCATCTATCATTACATATACATCAACCATTTTACATCAAGGTTCATAACTCTCCAGTACAAATATAATTACATCATGAATTTTACATATACATATGCCACATCAATTTGCTACAAGTATACATCCATAGCTGAAGAGATATGAATCCACATCACTTACAAAAGAATCCAACTAAGAACATCCCAATGGAAGAAGGCATCAAACCACCTGACCATGTGGAACCATAAGGAACCACCCCCCATTCTAGGAGATGACACAAGATCCCTCACACACTCTAGATCTAGGCTAATACCTAGCAACCAAAGGATAACACTCCGTGCATCACATGGCTAAATGAAGGCTCAAGAATCATAAGACCTCCAAAGGCTTCTTAACAAATAAAGACTCAAGGTGATAGGACCTACATGTAGGGAAAGAGTGTCATTGCATGCAATCATAATGGGAACTTGGGAACCCATTCCTACATCCATAATGCCCATGTGGAGCCATCTCAACCCTGAAGGGTTAAGGGAGATTAGCTTACCTAGATCACCAAGTCCTTCCCAATCCTATCCCAGATTACCTCCCCTAGGCAAGGCATTGGGGCCACCATAACCATTTCGTATCTTATCATGGTGAATTACTATTACCCAACCCTCCTAGAATCAATTAATTTAAATTATCACTTGATTACAAGGTAAACTCTGAATGAGATATTTTGGTGCTCTAGACTCTAAGTAACTTGGTTATCTAGTCCTTGCAACCCCAGTCATTCACTTGGAAGCCCACTCCCCCTAGCAGGCACCTAGAAATTAGGGTGACAACAATGCACATCACATAAACATGGGCTCCCGATACATCATAACTGGATAACCAAGGTTATACATCAAATAATAATCTCCAAGAACGTGAACAACATATGCCAAAATCACAACCTTACATAGGCAACCACGAATCATAGAACATTAAAAATCTCATTATCAAAAGCATCCAATATGAGCCCAAAGTATAACAGTATGGAATTTCCCATCTTGCTTAATCCATTAGTGCAATTAATCATCTTAAATCAATAAATCATTCTTGGAACAACATCAAGAAACTCAGAAAAGGCAAAAGGATAGCCTCTAGACTGGCAAAACCAAAAGAACAAAAAGCCAAGATGACTCAAAACATAAAACACAATAGTCTAGCACCTACGTAGACTATCTCAACGTATATTAAAAAAGCAGTGCAGTGCTTAGGCCAATAAAAATAGTGCTTTTGTTTAACAATTTAGCGCATACGAACAACATTACAATGCATTCACAGACTTTTGTAGTGCATAGATAAGAACCAGTGATGCATATACTAATTTAAATAGTGCAAATACCAGACAAGGAAGCGCATATATAGTGCAGACTAGCGCATTCACCTGACAAGGTAGCACGTACAAGTAATACAATAGCACAAATAAGACAGAGCACAAAAAGGTCTCAAAATGGCCCAAAATATTTGGCTAAGTCTGGAAAATAAATTAAACACTTAAGCCAAAGTCAGACTTAACAAAAATGAGGCACAAATAAGTCACAACATGAAATAAATTGAATTAACGAAAACAACACCAACAATCCATCCATCCAAAACTCATGGCAAGCATTTCTAGAAAAGATAATCACAAAATACAATAGTCCCCATAATATATTATTAAACCATATAATTAATTTAACATCAACGACAATTTTTTATCCATGCAGACAATCTTTTACAAACAATCCATTTCAATAGCAAAAGAAGTAGTTCTCCAACTTAGTATTAGAAGTTATGGAAAGACAATAATCTGATGAAGTGAAATCCCAACTACAAGCTCTGAAACTAAAAAACCCCAAATATTCAAACAATGCAAAATTTCTCCAACCAAACCCACACCACGATAATCTCAGAAAACCAAACAAATAGAATTCCATTCAAAATCCATGGAACATGTTGGCCAATTAAAAATAATTAGAAATATAATATTTCATACCAACCTGTAGAAGAAAAATATAAAATAATATTACTTAACTTACTTGAATATCTCAACCAATAATAAAATAGGGTAGGTAGGGTAAATAATTAAATAATACATAAATAATTAAACTAAATATGAAAATCAAAATTAAATAATAATAACCAATAAATAAAATATAAAGGCTTAGTAAAATGAACCCAATAAATCAAAGGCCCAATCCAAATAATCCAAAGTACTATATTTCTTACCAACCATCTCAAAAATTAAAACAACAATAATATAAAATAATATTATTACGATCTCCAATCTCATAGCCAATAATGAGAGAGGGTAGGTAAGATAAATAATAAATAGATAATGGGTAGGAAGAATAAACAATAATAAATAAACCCATTAACTAATAAATAAAATAGAAAGGGATAATAAATCAAATAAATAAATCAAAATCCCAATAAATGTTAAACCACAAAATATTATAAATAAATAAATAAACAATAAATAATATTATCACATACACAACTCCCAAAAAGGTCAATCATAACAAGGGGTAAATAAATAAATAATAACAAACAAATAACCAATAAATATATAAGCCAATAATAAATAAATACACAATAAACAAATAATTAAATGTACAGATAGATATAAAAATACTCCAGCCAATATAATTTAAACTCGATATCATTACTATCTCCCACACACATATAAAATAAAATAAATAAATAAATAATCTTTAATGCATAATTATAAATGCCAAATATTTTGATCCACATAATAACATTAATAAATAATAACCTTCAATAATTAATTACGCAATTATATTTAAATACCAATGCCATCCAATAATTTAATTTATTATTAATAACCTATATAAGTCAATTAATTAATTAATAATTTAATTAACCAATAATTGCAACTCCTCAAGACAACCCATCATAGGGTAACATAAAATACCATAAAACAACTCTAACTACTAAACTAAGACTGATAGGGTACCCACTTAAACCTAGAGTGTAGAATGGGATTTCATGTCATCTCTAATCAACTTGCCATTGGGATGAAGACATGCTCAAACCTATCACCACCAACACACATACAACAACATATACCATAACATATATCAAAAAGTAGATAGACAAGTGAAGGGGAATCACAATGTCATATTGTGCTCGTGAATGAGTAATATGACATCATCCCTAACACAAATGCAGTAGAAGATAGTCACGACAACCAACCTCTATCATAATCACCATCATATCCAATATAATCATGAATTAGGGTTAGTACATGGTAAGATACCATCAAATCATCTTAAAGCAGGCTAAACTATATCAATATTGTCTATTGATATTTTATTGGTTTGCAATAGTTTTAATCTTCCAAATTTCACCGTATGCACTCACATTTCTAGTTCTCTATGTTGATGACTTGTTGATCACATGGAGTCACTCATCCACCATCAAGGTAGTGAAAATTACTCTACAAGATAAATCTCTAATGTTAGACTCAGTTCTTTTTCATTACTTCTTTAGGATTAAGATCACTCAGTCATCTTCAGGTATCTTCCTTAGACATCCCAAGTATGCACTTGATATGCTCTCTACATTTTGCATGGTTGATTGTAAGCATGTACCAACTCTATTTTTATTATAAATAAATAAACAATAAATAATATTATCTCACATACATAACTCCCAGAAAGGTCAATCACAACAAGGGGTAAATAAATAAATAAATAATAAACAAATGATAACAAATAAATAACCAATAAATAGATAAGCCAATAATAAATAAATACTCAATAAACACAAATAATTAAATGTACATATAGATATAAAAATACTCCAGCCAATATAATTTAAACTCGATATCGTTACTATCTCCCACACACATATAAAATATAATAAATAATCTTTAATGCATAATTATAAATGCCAAATATTATGATCCACATAATAACATTAATAAATAATAACCCTTAATAATTAATTATGCAATTATATTCAAATACCAATGTCATCCAATAATTTAATTTATTATTAATAAACTATATAAGTCAATTAATTAATTAATAATTTAATTAACCAATAATTGCAACTCCTCAAGACAACCCATCATAGGGTAACATAAAATACCACAAGACAACTCTAACCACAAAACTAAGACTGATAGGGTACCCACTTAAACCTAGAGTGTAGAATGGGATTTTATGTCATCTCTGATCAACTTGCCATTGGGATGAAGACATGCTCAAACATGTGAAGCCAGTTGGAGTCGATGTCTGGTACCTGCAAACCTATTACCACCAACACACATACAAAAACATATACCATAACATATATCAAAAAGTAGATAGACAAGTGAAGGGGAATCACAATGTCATATTGTGCTCGTGAATGATTAGTATGACATCGTCCCTAACACAAATGTAGTAGAAGATAGTCATGATAACCAACCTCTATCATAATCACCATCATATCCAATATAATCATGAATTAGGGTTAATACATGGTAAGATACCATCAAATCATCTTAAAGTAGGCTAAACTATATTAATATGGTCTATTTATATTTTATTGGTTTGCAATAGTTTTAATCTTCCAAATTTCACTGTATACACTCACATTTCTAGTTCTCTATGTTCATGACTTGTTGATCACATGGAGTCACTCATCCACCATCAAGATAGTGAAAATTGCTCTACATGATAAATTTATAATGTTAGACTTGGTTCTTTTTCATTACTTCATGAGGATTGAGATCACTCAGTCATCTTTAGGTATCTTCCTTAGACATCCAAGGTATGCACTTGATATGCTCTCTACATTTTGCATGGTTGATTGTAAGCCTGTACCAACTATTTTTATTATAAATAAATAAACAATAAATAATATTATCTCACATACATAACTCCCAAAAAGGTCAATCACAACAAGGGGTAAATAAATAAATAAATAATAAACAAATAATAACAAATAAATAACCAATAAATAGACAAGCCAATAATAAATAAATACACAATAAACACAAATAATTAAATGTAAATATAGATATAAAAATACTCCAGCCAATATAATTTAAACTCGATATCGTTACTATCTCCCACACACATATAAAATATAATAAATAAATAAATAATCTTTAATGCATAATTATAAATGCCAATTATTATGATCCACATAATAACATTAATAAATAATAACCCTTAATAATTAATTATGCAATTATATTTAAATACCAATGCCATCCAATAATTTAATTTATTATTAATAAACTATATAAGTCAATTAATTAATTAATAATTTAATTAACCAATAATTGCAACTCCTCAAGACAACCCATCATAGGGTAACATAAAATACCACAAGACAACTCTAACCACAAAACTAAGACTGATAGGGTACCCACTTAAACCTAGAGTGTAGAATGGGATTTCATGTCATCTCTGATCAACTTGCCATTGGGATGAAGACACGCTCAAACATGTGAAGCCAGTTGGAGTCGATGTCTAGTACCTGCAAACCTATTACCACCAACACACATACAGAAACATATACCATAACATATATCAAAAAGTAGATGGACAAGTGAAGGGGAATCCCAATGTCATATCATGCTCGTCAATGAGTAGTATGACATCGTCCCTAACACAAATGCAGTAGAAGATAGTCACGACAACCAACCTCTATCATAATCACCATCATATCCAATATAATCTTGAATTAGGGTTGGTACATGGTAAGATACCATCAAATCATCATAAAGCAGACTAAACTATATCAATATGGTCTATTGATATTTTATTGGTTTGCAATAGTTTTAATCTTCCAAATTTCACCATATACACTTACATTTCTAGTTCTCTATGTTGATAACTTGTTGATCACATGGAGTCACTCATCCACCATCAAGGTAGTGAAAATTGCTCTACATGATAAATTTCTAATGTTAGACTTGGTTCTTTTTCATTACTTCATGAGGATTGAGATCACTCAGTCATCTTCAGGTATCTTCCTTAGACATCCGAGGTATGCACTTGATATGCTCTCTACATTTTGCGTGGCTGATTGTAAGCCTGTACCAACTCTATTTTTATTATAAATAAATAAACAATAAATAATATTATCTCACATACATAACTCCCAGAAAGGTCAATCACAACAAGGGGTAAATAAATAAATAAATAATAAACAAATAATAACCAATAAATAACCAATAAATAGATAAGCCAATAATAAATAAATACACAATAAACACAAATAATTAAATGTACATATAGATATAAAAATACTCCAGCCAATATAATTTAAACTCGACATCGTTACTATCTCCCACACACATATAAAATATAATAAATAAATAAATAATCTTTAATGCATAATTATAAATGCCAATTATTATGATCCACATAATAATATTAATAAAAAATAACCCTTAATAATTAATTACGCAATTATATTTAAATACCAATGCCATCCAATAATTTAATTTATTATTAATAAACTATATAAGTCAATTAATTAATTAATAATTTAATTGACCAATAATTTCAACTCCTCAAGACAACCCATCATAGGGTAACATAAAATACCACAAGACAACTCTAACCACAAAACTAAGACTGATAGGGTACCCACTTAAACCTAGAGTGTAGAATGGGATTTCATGTCATCTCTGATCAACTTGCCATTGGGATGAAGACACACTCAAACATGTGAAGCTAGTTGGAGTCGATGTCTAGTACCTACAAACCTATTACCACCAACACACATACAAAAACATATACCATAACATATATCAAAGAGTAGATAGACAAGTGAAGGGGAATCACAATGTCATATCATGCTCATGAATGCGTAGTATGACATCGTCCCTAACACAAATGTAGTAGAAGATAGTCATGACAACCAACCTCTATCATAATCACCATCATATCTAATATAATCATGAATTAGGGTTAGTACATGGTAAGATACCATCAAATCATCATAAAGCAGGCTAAGCTATATCAATATGGTCTATTGATGCACAAAAGACAAGATGAATCAAGGAGAGGTACTAAGCTATATCAATATGGTCTATTGATCTTTTATTGGTTTGCAATAGTTTTAACCTTGCAAATTTCACTATATACACTCACATTTCTAGTTCTCTATGTTGATGACTTGTTGATCACATGGAGTCACTCATCCACTTGTTGATGACTTGTTAGCAACTTTGATGTTTTCCTTTCCGATTTGAAAAAAATGTGGATTTCGCACCCTTCCTTGGAAAATTCCATTGCCAAATGGTGGAATATTAATGTGGATGGTTCTGTCATGTTCAAAGTTGCTAAAAAATTAAGAAATACCAAATATAACATTAAGATCTAGAATAAGAAGGTTTTTGGAGATATTTTTGAATCCGAAAGGAAGCTGAAGGAGGAATTAGAATAGATTCAAAACTCTATTCAGAAAGATGGTTATAATATGTTTCCCAAGGCTAAGGAAGATGAGATTCTAGCCAAACTTCACAACACTATATCTAGGAAAGAAATCTACTGGAGGCAGAGATCTAGGGCTATTTGGTTGGAAGCTGGGGATAGAAATACTAAATTCTTTCACATGACATCTATGAAGCATAAAGCTGCCAGCATAATCTCTAGATTAATTGTTGATGACAAAATTCTTCTCAAAGATGATGACATTGGGGATGAATTTGTTAGGTTCTTCTCTAACATCCTTACTAGTAGTAAGGATATTGACATTGTTAAGCAACAAGACCTGGTTGATAACATTCCTAAGATTATTGAACCTCACCAGAATAAGACATTATTTGCTATCCCTACAGCTAATGAAATTTAAAAAGTTGTTTTTTCTTTTCAAGGGGATAAGGCTCCAAGCTCGGATGGTTTTCCCATGTTTTTCTTTCAGGAATGTTGGCATATTGTTGGGAAAGACACGGTCAATGCTATCAAAAAATTCTTTGGTTCCCGAAGAATCCTTAAGGAAATCAATTCTACTTTTATTTCTCTAATTCCTAAGGTGGCTAGAGCTGAGTCAATGGGAAAGTTTAGGCCAATAAGTCTTTGTAATTCCTTTTACAAGATCATTTCAAAAGTCATGACTTCCAGACTATTGGTTGTTCTCCCCTTTGTTATCTCTGAGGAGCAAAAAGGATTTGTCCCAGGTAGGCAAATTTTGGATTCTATTATTCTTGTGCATGAGAATATCCACTCTCTTAATGCTGCAAACAAAGAGGGTTTCTTGATAAAATTGGATCTAGCAAAAGCCTATGATAGAGTGGAATGGTAGGTTCTTTTCAGGGTTATGGAAGCCTTTTGATTTGATGAGAAGGTAATTAAATTTACAAGAGAATTGATATCTATAAGAGGCCTTTTTATATTTTTTAAATCTTCTAGGGGACTCAGGCAAGGAGACCCTATTTCTCCTATTCTTTTCACAATCTTGGCAAAAAGTATGAGCAGACTGATTCAAAAGTTGAAAATGAATAAAACCATCAAAGGGTTGCAAACCTCCTCTGCTAATGTTCTTGTACTCACCAACAGTTTGTTGATGATACAATTTTGATGGAATATTCTTCTGTTGGTGAGGCTGTTGCTTTCAAAGGCACTCTCAGCTCTTATTCCTTGGCTACTGGACAACAAGTTAATTGGGAGAAATCTGCTATTTATTTCATAAATACCCCAATATTGAGGCAACAGAGAATTGCTAACATCATTGGTTGTAAGGTGGAGTTGCTCCCCTCTACTTATTTGGGTCTCCCTCTTAGTTTGGTTCCTCCAAACTCTTTTTGGAACTCGTTAATTGATAAACTCAACAAAAAATTGGCAAGTTGGAAAGGATCTATGCTATCTCAGGCTGGTAAGCTTCAACTTCTTCAAGCTACTCTTCATAATCTTCCTATTTATGCTCTTAGCTTGTTTAGTATACCGGTTAAATTTGTTGAAGCTTTAGAAAGGATTCAGAAAAGATTTCTTTGGTCAGTGGTAGAAGACAAGAAAAGGATAGCTTTGGTTGCCTAGGACAAAGTTTGTAATCCTAAGTGCAAGGGGGGATTAGGTATTAAGTTCTTAAAACTTTTAACAAAGCCTTGCTTGCTAAACAAATTTGGAGGGCTTTTGGTATTAAGAAAGATTGGAGTAGGGTGTGGTTTGATAAATATATTCATAACTAGCCAATTCATTATCTTCTCTACTCTAAAGATATCCCTGCTGGTTCTTTCATATGGAATAGTATGATCAAATCTATAAAAGTTGCTAAAGTTGGAGCTGGATGGGTCCTTGGCAAAGGTGATAAAATCAGGTTCTGGGAGGATGTTTGGATTAAAGATGAACCTCTCTTTAATTAGGATTGTAGCCAATTCATTGATGAATGCAAAAGGAGGTATGGTTCTATGGTTTGTAATTATTGGAAGGAGAATAAATGGGTTAGACTTGATGTTATTTATGCTGGATTTTCGCGGCTCCACCAAGATCTGTTGTCCTTTTCTGTTAGTAAAGATTCTTATGATGTGTTTCTATGGAAGAGCAATCCCAGGGGTAACTTCACTATTGCCTCTGCTTATAAAAAAATTGTTACTCGGGTCTGCAACCCAATATGGACTAAAATCTGGAATAGATTCCTCATTCCTAAAGTTAACATGTTTTTTTGGCTTGCAGCTCACAACAAGATTCTGACCATTGATAACTTGGCTTGTAGAGGATTCATGTTTCCTAATAGGTGTGAGTTATGGTAGAAAGAGGCAAAATATGTGGATCATTTGTTTATCCATTGTTCTTTTACCTGGGAAATCTGGAGTAAAGTTTGGATGCAATGGAAACTTGATTGTGTTATGCACAATAGTCTTAAGGAAGTCATCTTGCAATGGATCTTCCCTACCAAATTTCCTCTCATTAAGACCCTCTATTCCTTTGTCCTTCCTATGACCTATTGGTACATCTGGAAGGAGAGAAACAATAGAATTTTTAGTGAGGCTAAGTGTTCATCTCAAGTGGTTTTTGAAAAGATTTGCAGGGCAATTAAAGAAAATATAAATACTCTTCACAAAAACAACAAGCAGTGGAGCTATCTTAATATGACTAATAATGAGAAAATAATCCTCACTAAATGGAATTTGATTCACAAGGTTTGCAAATCTGATATAAAGAGTAGGAGAGAAAATGTTATTTGGAGATTTCCTTTTCATGATTGGGTTAAGGTGAATTTTGATGGTGAGGCTAGAGGCAATCCTAGGAAGGTTGGAGGGGGAGGAGTCATCAGAAATTCTTATGGTTTTTGTGTTGCTGCAATTACCTCTCCCTTTGGAGTTCAAAACAATCATGTGGTAGAAGCTTAGGCAATGTTAAAATGCCTCAAGCTTGCTCAAAGTTTTAACTTTAAAAAAATATGGTTGGAAGGGGACTCTCTCAATATTATTCAAGCTATCAAAGGTACTAGCTCCCCCTCTTGGAACATTTATAATATCATTGAGAATGCTAAAAAATTATTAGATGCCTATTATAGTGTGTTCATTTCCCATACTCTAAGGGAAGGTAACAAGGTAGTTGACTTATTAGCTAATGAGGGGGTTTATTTAGAGGAGGACACTAAATATATCAGAGAAGTTTCTTGTAAGAAGGGAGTCCATGAGCAATTATTATTTGATAGAGTCCATGGTACAAGTTAAGCTCATTATTACTTTTCTGGGTTTGGATATCAAAGACAGATATTGGAGTTATGTGAAGTGTCAGTTGATGACCTATTTAAGGCATTGTGATTATGATAACCAGTGTGACGGGGCTAATCATATTAAGCGCTGGTTCATTTTGAATGTTTTAAAAGACTATTTGAATAACAAGAAAATAACCCTATTTTTTGATTCCAACGTCTTGTTCCAAAGTCTGAGATTAAATCCAATTATCTTGTTTCTTCAGTATTTGAGTATCTTGTGCTCTGTTAAGGGTTTTGACCTAAATCACATTATGGGGGGTAATCTTAATCAAAATGAGCCTTCCAGCTGTGATAATTGGAAAAGTGAATGGAAAATATGGCGAAGGTTGCACATATATGGTTTCACTGATTACATGGAAAAACTGCATGGGAGTAAAAAGTCGATGTCTCATGGTTTCGCCAAGGGATGGAGCAATAACAAAGTCACTCTGTTCGGACAGACTTGGAAGCTAGATGAAGATTTGGTGGTGAAGGTTATAGGTTTATAGAAGGAAGGTACCAAATTTTATAGAGACTGCAAGTTCTCAATGGAAGCTACCAAGAACTTCCCTAAAAGTGATGAAGAGAGGGTTCGGCTTGCTAAGGACAATGTGTCCTACTACCTCCCTCATCAGGTAAAATATTTCTGATAGAATATGTTAAGAGTTTTAATGGAATACCTAACGGTTGATGGTAGGTTTTTGAAGGTTTTCAATTACCATTTTGTCATCCTAAACCATTTTTTCCATGGCTCAAAGATCTCTTTGCCTTTCTATTTAGCTTCTTCCCTTAATGATAGCCTGGCCAACCATGCCAAAAAACCTAAATCCTATCCCATTTCTCACCAAGGCCTTATATTGTTAATTTATGAGAATTTGAAGGGTGGTGTCAAACTTCTATAATACCCTTGGGATCAAGATTGTAATGTTGGTGGTTGAAGAAATACAAAAACATCACTACATTCTTTGTGATTTTCCTATAAAACATGTAACAGTTGGTTGGCATTCACTTGTTTGGATTGGTGCAAACAAAAAATGTACTTGGAATGTTAGAAAATTGAATTAAATTTCCTCTCAAATTAGTTTGAAGTGTTTTGGTGTAGTTTGGAGTGAGAACCAATCTTTTCTTTCCTATCGGGTTTGCAAACCCTCTTAGCCTAGGGTTTTGGACAAATGTTGCAATAACTTGACATTCCTTGACCCAAAAATCACACAACTTGGGGGAATGTCAAGTTTAATAGTGTAATATAATATTTTGAAGGTTTCAAATATGGTCGTGAAGGGTGGAGAGAGATCCAAGAAAGTTTAACATGACATCCTCATGTGTCAGGTTATCAAATTGACTAAGTTTTGTGAACTGAGAAGAATTGAATGTATTTGGACCCCAAATGTTGGTTTATCTGGTGGTTTTAAGGTTGTTAGAAGGTTTTCCAAGTGTTAGAGTGATTGTTTGGACAATATAAAGGGTAGTTGCTTTGTAAAAGTGACCTATTTGGGGCTCTAGGGCTAGTAGGACAACATTGGTTCCCAAGGATAGTCCAAAGCACCAATGCCTAAGTTTGTGACATATTTTAGACCTTTTTTTATTATTACATGTAGATAAGTGGTGTATACTCCTTTTGTGATATGGTGTATTGGGATTGTCTACCGTGGAAGGGCTACTAGGCTTAATTGATGCCTATGTTGTGGTAAGCCTTAAAAAGAAGGTTGTGGTCAAATCAAACTCATTTGGGGTCTGAAAAGGTTATTATAACCATTTTAAAAGGTTCCCTAATCATTTCCCATTATTATTCATACTATGTCCAAGTATGACTAGTGAGTGTGTGTTGAAGCCTTGAAGGGTTAAGGTTTAGAATTGTGAGATGAGTTGTCCACCATAACTTGAATGCTTTCACTGATGTTTAGATCCTTATGTAGGGTTTGAGGTTGTAGTGAATCAGTTCTCAAGTTGGTCTTATTAGTTTTGGGATTGTGTCCAAGAAGTTACCTTGTCAAATTCAAACCTCCACAAGGCTCTACATCAGTCACCAGTCTCAAACATGTGGTTTTTTATATTCTTGTTATGACTATGACAAAGGAAATTTTGATAATGAACTGACATGCATCTCATCTAAAATCTCAAGCTCATGCAACATAGAAATATGATGCTCTTCATCATCGATCAAATGTTTCAATGATACTCACAAGGAAGGGAGATCAACCTAAATAGGCAAAATACATTTAATTCAAGTGAATAAGGTGTGGCGCATGTAGGTGTATGAATGCTAGTGTGTTAGGCCCATAAATAAGGATTAATTTGTAAATGCCAATTAAGACTAGCTCATTGTCTATTTTCTTAAGGATTCTCAATATATTCTTGTTAGAAGTGTCATTTCTACTATTACCTTGTGGGTCGTATGGAGTGAAAAAAAATTACTAGATATGAAATTGTAGATACCTAAATTTTTCTTTATCCAACCACACTTGATTTAATCCCATTATAGACAATTAGATAAATATTTATTAATTATTTTAATTAATCCCAACCTTCAAAATTATTCCTCACACTTAATTAAATAAATTCTTATTTATTTAATAATTTCTAACCTTACTCCCCATATTCTACAACCAAATCAATTAATTGATTTAAGCCACTTAACTCTCATTACCATTTCCCTTATTATTTAATTCCACCTCATCCTCAGTTCTTATCCATTGAATCATAGCCATTGATTCATTTACATGGATCAAGATCTAATCTTGTCATCATGTGGCAAGTGTGCCTACCCCCCTTTTGATTGCACATATGTGAGCATGTAAGGTCAATTTCCAAGCCACCCTACCTATTAAACATTTCATATACATGTCACTTTCCAAGACACCCTACCTCTTACACATGTCATAGACATGTCTCTTTCATTCTCTTCCTAATGTGTGCTCACACAGTGTGATCACACCTAGCTATTACACATACGCTCTCCTTTTGACACTTATCATGATTCTAAGCCCTCAATACATTCCATCTCTCTCAATAAATCCTAGCCACTTATTAATCATTGAATCTTAGTCATTAATTGTCCTCATCAAAAATCTATAAATTGAGCCATTTGGTCTCATTTTGATAATCTACCTTCTTGATATCCTTATTTCTATTTTCTTCTATCGAATCATCATCTTAACATCATGTTGTTGGTTTGAGTAACCACATTCTACCCAAATATAACAACATCAAAAGAGAAAATCAAGTGGAGAAGGGTGCCTCTACTTTCACTCAATTTATTGTTTCTTCCATTTATTTTATCAATTCATGCCTTCTACATTTTCATCATCTTCATAAATTATTAGCAAATCTCATAGACATCTTGATTTTTGAAGAGTCTACCATTATTTAAAGTGATGGCAATGGGAATTCCATAATAAAAAATGAAATAATGAAGGATAAATCTTGATATTTTATTTCTAGTGACATTTGCTAAAGGAATTACTTCTATCCACTTTGTAAAATAATTAATGGTGATAATGATAAACTTATGACTACTAGATGAGGTGGGATGAATTTTTCCTATGAGTTCAAGTACTCATTTTTAAAAAGGCCAAGGAGTAGTGATAGGTTGTAACTATTGAGCATGTACATGTATCAAGTCTCCATGTTGTTGATGTTTATGATATTTCTTAACAAATTTTTCATCTTGTTCAATAGTTGGCCAATAATATCAAATTTGAATCAACTTCTTAACAAGTGTAATTCCACTAGATTGAGCTTCACAAACACCTTCATGTACCTCATGTAAAGTAGTTTTCGCCTCTTCTAAGTCTAGAAACCTAATGAGGATACCATCAAGACTCTTTTGATGTAATGTACCAATTAAGATAGTAAAACAAGAATAATAATGAATGAATGCCTTAACCTCATGATACTAAGGGAAATTAGCACCCACAAGTCCGTATACTATTTTGGAATTTGGAATGTCAAAATTTGGTATTAAAATTTGTTCCACTAAAAACTCACACTAATGATTATTATGAGGAATACCTAAAATAGATCCAATGGTAGCAATAGGGTCCACAACTTTGTTGTTTACTCTAGGTATTTTTTAAAAAGTGATCATGGAAAATTATTGTTCAAAATTGTCCACCATTTTCTTGTAATGGAGAAGTTTCTTGTCTTTAATGTGAAAGTTATCATTTACTTGTCTTATAATGAGTTGTGAATCTCTAAAACTTGAAGTTCCTTTATACACCATTTGATAGCCATTCCAATCCTATTATTAAGCCTTTGTATTCAACTATGTAATTATGCAAGGAAAAGCTAATCGATATGACTTTAGGATACAATCACCTTGTGGATTAATAAAAAACGATTCTATCTCTTGACCCATGACAAGTGTAAGATTCATAAAATTATAACTTTGACAAGAATGATGAGTTAATTTTGAAAACTCCTTCACTGGGAAATTGAGAAATGAGGAGTTGATCTTCGTTTAAAGGTCCATCTGCTAGTTGATCAGCAATAACTTGTCCTTTGATCATGAACAACATACTCTATTTCAAATTAACTCAATATCATGATGTTGTACACTACTGAATGTTGAAAGGGGGATGAATCAACATACATAAAAATTGATTATATTAAACCTTTACTATAATGCCTACCAAACTACCCAAGAGAAATATAACTAACTAACATGCAAATAGAGATAATTTCTTTTTAAACATCATCTAATGCAACACATATCACTAAAATGCCCATATACATTAATTCACCATTTACTATATGTTCCTAATTCCCATTTTCTCTTTACTAATACCATCATTAAAATATCGTTGAACATCATCTACCAAATAACTAATACATTAACATCAAGAGTATAATCATAGTATCTAATACATATACACGTCCAAGAGAGAAATATGTTAATGAATTAACTTCTTTCAAAAAAGAACTTATTCTCTATCTCATTCAAGAATAGTCTAATAACATAATCAACCATGAATCTAAACTTATTTAATTAATGAGCAATATCCAAGGTACAACATCATAATCTACTAGAAGAGTCATGATCCCAATCCTATTACAATATTTACAATACATATGAATACAAGATCCTTTAAATAGAGATACATATTTATCAATCCACAAGTACAACTATCTCAAGGTACATAACTTCTTTTCATTCTAATATAACTGTCAAGGATCATGATACATCAATCTGCCAAAAGAATCTCTATAAGTTGAAGAGGTATGAATCTAAATCCATGCACAAGAGCATCCAATGAATAACATCCCAATGGAAGAAGACATCAAACCACCTGACCATATGGAAACATAAGGAACCATCACCCATTCTAGGAGATGACATAAGGTCCCATAGACACTTTAGACCTAGGATGACACCTAACAACCAAAGGAACTAAACAAATCAAATAACTCAATAAGGAAGTAACACATAATCAACAAGCCAAATCACATCGCAAGTATTAATCATGAAAAATAGAAAATCCTAAATCCATATCAACAACAAAAGCATTAGGAACAAGGACACGTGGGGAAATAGGGTCATAACATGTTATGCTCACAAAGAAGGGATAATGTGACACCCTGATAGACATGTTATCACATGCTATCCTCACAAAGAAGGGATAATACTGCAACCTGATAGACATGTGGAAGCATCTCAACCTATGAGAGATTCAAGGGAGTTTAATTTGCCATCACAATACCCTTCCTAGGCTTATCCTAAAACATCCACCCTAGGACTAAGCATTGGGGCCCAAACCAAATATGCAAACTCGATTGTACCAATAATCAAATCACCAAAACTAAGTCTCTAAACAATGTCTTCGACATAACCATGTAATCTCCAGATGATAACAGATCATCCTCAGTGTTGGTGAACCAGATACTGGTGACTATGCATAAGTCACTGAACATGTCGGTGAACATAACCAAAGATCTCCAAGTGTTTTCAAGTGTTCTCAACTATTCTCAACTGTTGACATCAATGACAAAACCAATGCAACACATCCATAATACCAACAATCTCCTCCTTTGGTATTGATGGCAACACAAGATGGAAAAACCATCTAAGTGCCAAAGCAGAAATGCCAAAAACCAAAAACCAACAATCTCCCAAAGAGATCATTAACCAGAAATCAAAATGCAGTTACAAAGAGTAACAATCTCTCCCTCAATGAATAATCTCTCCCCAAAAGATAATGTGTTTTTCCATAGATATCTCTCCCCCTTTGATATCAAATGCCAAAGCAATACAAAACCAAATACAATCAGTTCATAGAACTTGTTACCAATACCAATTATTATAACCACATGTATTCAATCTACTCCCCTTGAAAAGTAGCTCTTCTTCATCAAAGCTGGAAAAAAATATTTCTCTGTTAATTCTGTCGGTCTGATGCCATGTTCCAACTGTCTAAGTTTTCTACTGGTGAGGGTATAACTCCAAGCTACTCTCTAACATATTCAAAAGTTTCCTTAGGCAAAGGCTTAGTAAAGATATCTGTAATCTGCTCTTTAGTATTCACATAAACCAATTTCACTTCTTTGCTTCAACATTCTCTTTTAGAAAATTGAATTTGATAGAAACATGTTTAGTTTTAGAGTGAAATACCGGATTCTTAGATACATCAATTGCTGCCATATTATCATAGTAAATGATTATAGGTCCTTGCATTTTACCTTTATGTCCTTCAACATTTTCTTAATCTATAATACTTGTGTACAATTAGTTGTTGCTGCAACATATTCTGATTCTGTTGTTGATAGTGATGTACAGCTTTGTTTCTTGCTCAAACATGAAATTAGTCTATTGCTAAGGAAAAATGCTCTATCGGTGATGCTTTTATTGTCATCTACATCTCCTGCCCAATTTGCATCTGTGTATGCACATAAATCAAAATTTTCATCTTTAGGATACCATAAACCAAGATTTGTTGTGCCTCGTAGATACCGGAAAATCCTTTTTACTATTGATTCATGATTTTCCTTAGAATTACTCTAAAATATTGAAACGATACATACTGCATTCATAATATCAGGTCTTGTTTGTGTCAAATACAATAAACCTCCTATCATAGACTTGCATCTTGTCGAATTAATAGGTGTTGATTCATCCTTCAAAGATAGTTTATCAGTTGTAGTCATAGGTGTACTTACCAGTTTAGAGTTTTCCATGCCATATTTCTTAAGTAATTCCTTCAAGTACTTTGATTGCTTTATGAATATACCTTTATCATTCTATGAAATCTGCAATCCTAAAAAGAATTTTATCTCCCCAATCATAGACATTTCAAATTCTTCCTGCATCTTATTAGAAAGGTCTTTACACAATCCATCTTCTCCTCCAAAAATGATATCATCAACAAAAAAATCAATAACCAAGATGTCATCATTAGTCACTTTGTAATATAAGTTGTTTTTAGCATTACCTTTGGTGTAACCAAGCTTCAAACGATATTTGTCTAATCTAGCATACCAAGCTCTAGGAGCTTGCTTCAATCCATATAAAGCTTTCATTAACCTGCAAACCATATCTTTGTCATCTATCAAAGAAAATCCATCAGGTTGTTCAATGTAAACTTCCTCTTCAACATCTCCATTTAGAAATGTACATTTACCATCCATTTGATATACTTTATAGTTCTTGTGTGTTGCAAAAGGTAAGAATAATCTGACTGCATCAATTCTAGCTACCGGTGCAAAGGTTTCATTGTAATCAATTCCTTCTTTCCGTGAATATCCCTTACACACTAATCTTGCTTTGTTTCTGATTACCTTACCATATTAATTAATTTTATGTGAGGCCCTACCCCGACTCAGTCTGGCATTTCGGTGATTTTTATGTTGAGACTATTATGGATGCTTTATTTTTATGCATTATGGATTTAGAACTTATATGATTCCATGATTTGGATAACATTGCTTTATGTTGATGCTTCCTTTATATGCTTTATGATATAGAACTCTACATGATTTTTGAATAGGATGAATTTGCAATGATATATGCCATTATTGGATTTGCAAGACTTTACTATGATGATAGAAATAGGATGTATGTTTTATGTGTGGATCAAAATTATGAGAATTATGATGATTGCTTATGTGAATTTGTTGGATATAAAGTGTATTGATTTGATTAAGTGTATATTGGTTGTAGAATGTTTGATGTGTATTCTTAATTTCAAGTGTTTTGTATTATATAAGGTTATTTGAAATTACTAATGTGTAATTGAGATGCGCAGGAAAATTATCCATGTGACCATGGAAATATTATGGAGAACCAAACCTAGACCTATGTGCATTCGTAAAACTAGGGTTTGTCTATTTGGAGAGACAACACCCCATTTGTATCATATTTTATTCATGAAAGTGATTGTTGCATGAATGTTGAATTGAATTTTGATTATTTGTGTAAATCCAACAAGAGACAAGATTTCATATATAATTTTGTAAAAGTATTTCTTTGTGTCACTTGACTCATGTTTTGATTTATGTTTGAGTTTTTACATTTGTCTCTTGGAGGGAGTTGTTTAACTATAGCTTTTTCAATTAATTTGATATGATTCCATAAATGCCTTGGGTAAAGAATCTTTGGGATGGTCAACTTAAGTTTGACCCGAAAATTAACTTCAGATGGGTTTAAAAAGGGTTAAATGGACACCTAGGGGTAGTTTAATAAGGTTTCCTAAAGCCCATAAGGTATACCTAAGGGTTAGGAGTAATTTTAGGCATGTACCAACTCTCATGTGACCTTTTAGACACCTTAAAAAGTGACTTTTCTAAGTTGTGCGAAAATTGAAGTTAGAAGGCTTGAACTAAGTTGTTAACCTTGCTTTTTGAATGAGAGTTCCCTTTCCTATTTTACCTTACTTTCCTTTTCAGTTTTAGAAACTTGTGAGAACTCTCACTAGGGTCTTCTTAAGTAAGAATGAGTGATTTTGTGGGTAATCACCCACTCTCCATTTTTGGAGACAAGGAGTTTTGAATGAAAAAAAAAAAGATTTTGAAATTAAGAATTTGGCTAAGGGTAGAAAGGAAACACTTGTGGAATTGGGCTGCTCTTCCTCAACAAAACTAGCATACCTTTGGGCAGTTGAAGGTTGGTTCTACCTTTCTTGTAATGTTTTCATATTGCATGTTGTATTGAAAGAATTGCTTGTGTAAAAGGCTTGTTTTCTTGCATATTTCCCTTGGAAAAATATTTGGTGTTTTATGTTTTACTTTTGTTTGGCATTTTATGTGCTTGGGAGTAATCAAGGCCTCCTACTCTTGGGAGAGAGGATGGTCTTGTGGGTGGTAGAAGTGACAACCCTCGAGTGAGAGGCTCTTGTAATGAGAGTGATCAGAAGGGATTTTATGTGACCCTTGCTGCATGGCTTGTTTATGCATTGGGGGTCATAAGGAGGGAAATAAGGCATGAATGCCTTGGGGGGGCATAAGGAATGTGGGGTTGTTATACTTATGATGTATTTGGTTTTCCATGAGGTGGCTATTAGTCTTACGATACTTGCAGTCTCCTTAGGGTACTTGGTCCACTACCACCCTTGAAAAGACATCACAAATGTGTGGTACAGTGTAGCCGGGTTGGGATTGTGTTTGAGATTGTGTTTTCCCTTGTCTTTTCTATTTGCATGTGTGTTACCCATCTAGGGCTTGGTTCTCTGAGCTCGGGGGTGGCTACCAGTTAGCCTAGGTTGGGAGGTGAGCACTCCATGGTCATAGCTTTGATTTAAAATGCAGGCTGTCGAAAGAAAAGAATAGGACAAGTGGAAGGTTGCAGGAGTTATTTGTTGCAGGAAATTATTTGTAAATGTAATTACTATTTGAAAAAAGTCCTCGTTTATTAGAAATGAGAGACCCATTGTAAAGTGACAATAGTGTCTTTGAAATACATTTTAAAAAGTTGTACTATTTTATTATGCTATTTATTACAGTAAAGAAATGAGTGTTCCTAAATTAGTTTTATTCCAAAGTTCAAAAGAAAATTTTATCTGATGTATTTATGATAAATTGAATAGGCAAGGAATTTACTTCATTCTTATGTATTTAAAATAAAATAAAACAGGGAAGGAATAAATTAGAAATGCATGCATATGGTAGGCTGAAAATAAATCATTTAATTCTGTTTTCTGTAAATGCAGTATAGTACAATATAGTTCTGGAAATTATCTCTTTCATGTATTGCAGAAATTAAAATCTAAGGTAGATAGCTTATCTAGTCTATATAAAAATATACTTTTACAGTTGTTGTATAAAATTATTTTAATTATGTCATTTACTTTGTGCAGAAGATAAATCTAAGGTTTTATTTAATGAACTACAGATTTAATTAAGTTGTTGAATTAAGTTCACTCGATTCTGTTAATTACACTTTTTGTAGATAGAAAATTCTATAGTTGAAAGAATAGCCTATTTATTTATATTTGTTGGATAAGTTATCTAAATCTGTCATTTAAATAATTGGAGAAAATAAATTTGCTGGGCAAATTATTTAAATCTGTCATTTAAATAACTGTAGAAAATAAATAGTCTATCTCTGATTTGATAAATAAAATACAACAAAAAAAAACACATTGTTTAAATTCAGATTATAACAGTATATTTTGGCATAGTAGAGAATAAAATTACTTTATCGAGATTTATACAAATTGATTATAATTATACAAATATATATATTTATATAAATTATATACTAAAAATAAAAAAATAAAAACCAGGGTTTCAGGGGCTGAACCCCACTGTGTGTGCACACAGTGGGCGGCCCGCGGGCTGCCACTGTGTGAACACATAGTGGGTGGTGCCGAAGCGCCACCACTGTGTGGTCACACAATGGGTTGGCGCCCCGCACCACCACTGTGTGGGCGCACAATGGGCGGCACCCGCGCACCACTGTGTGGTCGCATAGTGGCGGCGCTTGGCACCCCCACCGCCTCAACAAAAAAGAAATTGCCGCCACATCTGCCATGTCCGCTCTGCACCCGAGCTAGGGTAGAAATAAAAGAAATGAGTTTTTAAAAATAAATATAAAAGGACTCTTTTATAATAAAGAAATTAGGGTTTTCATTTTGTGAAAATATAATGAAGTGTAGATATAAATATATATATATATATACTCACATGTATATTCATAAGAATATAATATATGTATGTTTTATACATAGGGTGTTAAAATTTTGAAGGAAAGATCAAAATGGAGTAAGGATGTTTAACTAGGTGGTTATAATGTTTTAATAAATTTATGAGTATGAAGATACATATATATAGAGAGATGTTTTTTTAAAATTATATATTTATGAAGTTGATATTTAATTTAAATTAAATGGATTGACAAGCTTTAGATTAAAAATTTATGAGGTAATATTTAATTTAAATAAAATATTTGAGGTGTTTTAAATTAAGCTAAATATTTGCAAAATTAAACATTTAAGATGTATTAAATTAATTGTTAGGGAATTTAAATTTTGTAGTAAATTATTTGACTATAGGGATTAAATTTTAACCCACCTAGATGTAGGTGTATGTGATCAAACTTATAGAAGAATATTCATTTGCGAATATAATTGACCCTTTTGTTGATTTAGTGTAATCTTCTATTTAATTATTGCTAAGTAAAATAAAGACACTTATAAAACTAAGTGCTAGGACTAATTAATTAGATCCTAAGAACAATGAATGGATATTGGAGATTAATCTTTTCTCTACGTTAATTAATTAATTTAATTATTGGTTGAGAGCGATGCGAAAATAAAACTATTCAATTCTGCATTTAATTTTAAATTATTCTTGGTTACTTGAGTTAGTGGATAGAGCTAACTCTCACATAGTTAAGACAAAATATGTTAGTGCATTTCATATTTGCTGATTTAATGTTTTAAGTTGTGATTTAAAATTTTTTTTTATCCCATTCTCGCCCTAAATTTTGGGCCCTAAATTTTGGGCATGACATTTTATTTCTAAATACCCATTTAGTTCCAATTACATTTTTGTTTTTAGGCTGGGGAACCAATGTCTATGTGTTATTCTTTTCAATTTGTTCCAATTCATCTTCCATAGCCTTAATCCAATGTTTATCTTCATATGCCTCATTAATAGTTGCTGGTTCAAATTGATAAATTAGACATACCTCTTCATTTGCCAGTCTTCCTCTAGTCATAACACCTTGATACTTATTCCCAATTATCTGACTTTCAAAGTGATTCATTCTTACATACCTGGGTGTGTTCACTTGCTACTATTTTTCAGTCACTGTGGAATTCTGAGATGATGCCAATGTGACTAGATCAACATTTTGTATCAGTGTACTCATAGTAGGTTCATTTGTGATTATCTCAACTGTCGGTTCAGAGTCTATAAACCTTCTAAACTGTTCATCAATCTTCGCATTTGCACTTTCAATGATTTTCTGCAATCTCTTATTAAAACATCTATATGCCTTGCTCTTAGATGAATAACCAAGAAATATTCCTTCATCACTTCTAAGATCAAAATTTCCAATATAATCATCTCTCCTAATATAACATTTGCTTTCAAATATTCTAAAATATTTAAGAGTAGGAGTATTACCAAACCATAGTTCATGAGGGGTCTTACCAGTTTCACCTTCGATGTGAACTCTGTTGAATGTATAAATAGTTGTATTGACTGCTTCTCTCCAATACACATGAGGTAGGTTTGCTTCTGATATCATGCTTCTAACTACATCCAAAATAGTTATGTTTTTCCTTTCCACAACTCCATTTTGCTGGTGTGTCCGAGGTGTTGATAATTGTCTTTTGATTCCATTCACTTCATAGAATGCATTAAATTCCTTAGATGTGAATTCACCTCCTTGATCTGATCTCAAGCAATTGATTTTCTTACCGGTTGCATTCTCTACCATCACCTTGAATAGTTTGAATTTCCCAAAAGCTTCTGATTTCTCCCTGAGAAAAGTAACCCAAGACATTCTAGAATAATCATCAATGATTAGCATAAAATATCTATCTCCTTGTAAACTTTGAGTTCTTGCTGGACCACATAAATCAGTATGAATTAAGTCAAGAACATTATTGGATTTTTCTGGAATACTCTTAAAAGATGCTCTAACTTGCTTTCGAAGTTGACATTCCTTACATATCAGATTGTGAGGTTTAACAATGTTAGGTAAATCTCTTAGTGCCTTAGTTGTAATGATCTTCACAATGCAATCAAAATTTACATGACACGGTCTCTTATGCCATAACCAACTTTTATCAATATGTGCAATCAAGCATGTCTTCTCATTGTTATTCAAATGAAAGATATTACCTCTAGTCTGATTACCGGTTGCAATTTCCAAACTAGTTCTATTCATGATTTTGCATTTACCATTCTTGAATTGTAATTGAAATCCCTTTTCAACTAATTGACCAACACTCAAAAGATTATGCTTCAATCCTTCAACATAGTAAACATTATCAGTATTGTGCTTACTGTAGACGTATAAAAATGACCATATTCCTGAATGAATATTTTATGTTCATTTCTCTATTTAATTAAATCTAATTTAATTAAATAACCCGTATTCCTCTATTTAATTAAGTAAATTACTCAATTAAATTAACTATACCATTTAATATGATAAATTCATTTTATTCAATTAAAGCCCCTGTCCAATTTTTAATTAAATTCAAATTTAATTAAAATAGTTATCCTAAATTAAATAAATCTAATTTATGTAATTACAACCAAATTAAATTAAATTCAATTAAAACCTATTTTCCCTCACCCACTTGCAAAATCCTACACCTCCCACTTGCATCCTAACCTTCTTTCTAACCTCTTCTAGATCCTTCTAAACCTAATTAATTAACCCAAACCCATCCATTATCCCTTTTCCCTAAATTTGAGGAGGTCACTTCTCAAATTTGGATTAAAGTCTTCAAAATGCATTAAAGCCTTTATCCATTCAACAAGATAACTTGTTGAATGCCCCCAAATTTGGAAGGACTCTTACAAATTTATCCCCAAAGTCTTCATAACCATTAATGGTTAACTCAACCCTCGTACATGGTTAAAGAATTTCCATAAACTCAACCTCCATCTAACCCAAGGGTCTCATCAAGCATTTATTTCTTTGACCATGGTTATCCTTAAGCCTTTGCACGAGAGTTTATCCTTTGGGTAAAAGCTTTATCCAATGGATAACCCTAACTTAACCTTAACCCTTAACCCCTAGGGTAACCATGAGGTCTTCTCAAGCATTTAATGCTTCTTACATCTCCTCTCAACCAACCTTATGTTGACAATTGTCACCATTTCATTGGTGCCAATTGCAAACATGGATTCCCAACTTTCAAACTTGGCCCTTGATTGCTTCTTTCAATCCTGACCATCCATTGCCTTGTTTTTGCTATAAATAGAGCTCTCATTCCTCCATTTTCATCATCCAAGTCTTTAGCATCACACTTATACTTAAATCCATTCAAGCTTTCATATCTCATTTTATGCTCATCATTTTAGCTTCTCTTTTAAAACAAGAATTTATCTAAATATGCTAATTTAGAGTATGTTCCTTATCATTTAACTTAAATCATGAACTAATATAGTATGCTAGGATAGTCTTGCTTACTAACCTTGTCATCTTATAACTAGTTAATTGCATTTGTAGCATCATGCATAGCTTAGGATGCATCTCATCTTAAAATCAACAAAAGCATCCCTCATTCTTGCATTTGCCATCCCTAAACCATTTTCCTCAGTGATCTAAGAGAAAAAAACATTGGTTTGAGGGATCGTGCAAGATAGAGAGCCATGGAACCATCCTTGGGAAGTTGAGCCATACTTCATGACTCCATAGCTTGCACCAAGAAGTCTTGTGGGTGTGTGAGCAAGGCTCCCTAGAGCTCCATTTTTCACATATTGAGTTCTATCGGCCCACTTTTCCCGCATACATTTCTGGTGCCCACCGTGGGGCCTTACCCCATATATCAAATCGGTTTTTAAATTTAACCACTTTTGTAGGTCCGCGGAAAATGAGAATCGACGCGTGGGAGACATTCCCTAGCGCATCTGGTCAGCAGCCTAGCGCATCTTGTTAACTGTTCAGCGTGTTGAGTCTATCATCTAGTGCGTGAAGTTTGTTTATTAACGCATCATAATACTAAACTTTTCTTGTAGGTTTCGGCGTGGGAGAAAAACAGAGCAGCACTTCCAGAACACAGAGTAGTGCATCTCAAAAAATAGCATAGCACATCACTGATTTATTTCAGTGCATCATTGTTATTTTGTAGCACGTACAGTTTGTTCTATAGCGCATCATAAATAGACAAAAATCAAAAAAATTAAAATCTGTAACCAAGGGTAAAATTTAGACTTGTTGAAGTCCACCCGTCATCTAACATTTTTGGCTTGTTCTTTTGCATGATTCTAACAATTTTATTGCATATGGGAGCTTAGTTTTAAGATTATTAAGATAGTTAGAATTTTCACTAACTTAGTTAAGTTAGTTTAAAATTTTGAACTTCTTTCATTCTTAAAATTGAACTCACTTGTTTTTTTTGGACTATAAAAAGAACCACAAATCAGAAAATTTCTTGCTTTCATAGGAGAAAAATTTATTTTGGGCTTTAAAAAGAACCATACAAACCTTCCTTTTTGTAAAAGTAGCTATAAAAAGAACCTCACCATCCTTTGGTGTATAAAAGGATTCATTTCAAAAATTTTGCAAAGGAAAGAACCACACTTAAAAGCTTTTGTTACAATCAAAGGAGGGAAGATATTCCCCTTTTGCTGGTTTCCTTTTGTTATCCAAAATCAAACTTTTGCTTTGTTGACTCGATTATTTTTTCCTAGATTAAATAATCACTGATTTGGGGAATTAAAATTAACACCATGCTTTTTTGGAGCAACATCTCCCAATAGAAGTTAGGAAATCATTTGTCTTAAAGGCTAAAAAGAAAAAATTGTTTGCCTTGTCTCGAAAGTGGAAGGTATATGCTCTCCCCTTAACTGGGTGATAAAAAAGACAAACCACTCTTAAAGCTTTCTGTACTTCAAGCATTTTAAATCCTTTAGTAGGTCTGCCTTCCTAAGAAGTTGGAATCAACTCTTAAAGCCATTTATGGCCGGTGTGAAGGGAACGACCTAAGTGGGAAACAACTTTGATGCCAAGTATTCCAACCCACCATAATCAAAAGTGGAAAGTGACGAAAGTCATTTTCAACGGTTGCGTGTAGCGATTAGCCTTCCCCCAGTATCCTCAAGATATGTAAAGCCTTTGTTCTAAAGTTTGGGAAGCCTCCTGAGGGAGTTTATCACTGACGGTCGAACAGGAAGCTTGATTACAAACCATAGAAATAGCAACCTTGAGCCAAGTCAATAACCAGACATTTATAACAGCATAGTGCAAGGGTGGGGAAGAATCTGCCCCCAAGATCACTCACCATATATCTCCCAAGATAACTATTCAATTGTGAAGCGATTCACTTTGAGTTAATTTATGGCAAAAGGCAAAAAAAGGGGTGCCCTCTAGGGGGTGACACGGTTGTTTGAGCTGACGGAGTATCGAGACTAGTGGGCTATGATGTTATTTATGACCTTTGAATAAAGAGTCTTCTTGAAGTGTATTATTCATATCCAAACCTGTTAAAACATTGGGGATTTGAACACATCCTCACAGAACATACACTTTTTGTTAGATTAGGCAAAATGGTTGTCTTTTTTGTGCTGTGCTTGCATTTAATACTTCAGAAAATCATCCATCAAGACTGAAAAACTCACAATCAAATCCAAAAATTGCAAAAAACTAACCAAAGGAAAAATCAGGGCAGTTTAGTGCGTGAGAAAAACTTCTTAGCGCATAGGGTACATTTGTTAGCGCATCAAAACGTAAAGTTAGCGTGTCCAGTCAAAACAGTAGCGTTTTATCCAAAATTTTAAAATAGTGTTAAACAGTTAGCGCATCTAGAAAACAGCATAGCATGTTGAAGCATCAGCTTAGCACATAGGAGTCACACTTTAGCGCGCAGGGTTTAACAGTTAGTATGTCATAGACCCATACTAGCGCATAGTTTTTTGAGCCAAGCAGAAAACAAAATTTAAGTAGTCAAAAATTTTAGCATGTAGCAGGGGGCAGCCTAGCGCGTGTGGTCCTTTATTTAGCGCATGAAGTAAATTTGATAGCACATCGTGTCTCTGTTTTAGTGCGTGACCAAAATCAGAAAAATAGGGGGCAAAACAGTAAGGAATTTTGAAAATTTAGAAAACATCTTTGGAAGCCTCTTTTCATCAGCATCATTTTTCGTCAAAATAGAGTAGCAAAAACAAAGCTGTAAAAACCATTTCTTGAACAAAGTTTGTGTCAAACAAACGTTGTAAAATCCAAAACTGATCGCACGATAAAACATATCTATCCTATCAAAATCTGGAAATGTCATCACAAGTAACAAAGGGGTCATTTATCATCTCACAGATTTCATCTCAAAAACACTTGTTTAAAACCTCAAGTTGTCAAATCAAGTTTCCATATCGGGAGACTTTATCCATATCATTTGACATGCTTTGTCATGAAGGGGCATCTAAACCTTCACTTTGATAGAGTAAAACTTGAATTTTTGAAACAAAATTAACTAAATCCAAAACAAATCAAAGGAAACCGTCGATCACTTATGCATGACTAATCCCCATATTCTGAGAAGAAAGAATATTTATCGTAACACCACATTAAGGAAACAACAACCAAGTTTTTCCAAATTTATCAAGAGGAACAAGTTTTTATACATCAATCATCAACTCTTCAAATCTCATCAAGTATTCCTTCATCACGTCAAACATTATATCCAAAACAAATCCAACGAATTTGACAAAGAGCCTTTAAAGACTAGGGCATATTGTCAAAAATCTGCTTTTAATCAAATCATAAACCATGGAGGAAGGATCAATCTAGCATTCCTTCCCGACGAGTATATCACTTATAACACACCCTGACCTGAACCACCAACCCCTCAGCAACATATCAAAGAGGATTTTGTCCCCTTCGTCATTGAAAGTTTCTAATAAAATGCTTGTTACTCGCTCTCAACAAAAACAACAAAGTGAGCCACAAGCAGAATCTAGTATGAATCGAAGGTTATCAAATCCTTTTGAAAGTCCACATTTAGAGGATACTGAAATTTTTGTAGAACTTCTTCAGGAATGTCAGGAAAATGCTTCATTCCAAAAGCTTGTAGAAAGGCTCATAGAAAATGACAAAGAAAAATACTTGCTCATGCTCACAAGCAAAGGAGTCAAACTCCCTAAAAAATTTGATGCAGATGTGTTTAGAATGAGACCTCAACATTATGAATATCAAGAACGACAACGGGAAGGGGAAGCACGCAACCCTGAACAAGATATCCCTGATCAAAACATACTGGAACAACACACACCAAGACAAAACATCCTAGATCAAAACATACCGGAACAACATACACCAAGACAATACATTCCCAAGAAAAACATACCGTTCCATACACCATTTCAACCCAGGATCAATACAAGGGAACAACTTTTCCCTCAGCAAAACAATGCACCTTTGGTTGCCCTTACTCAACAAATGCAAGACATGCAATAAGGGACAACAGTGCGGTACTCTTTAAACGAAATTTGTCCTTATCCCTTTGACAGAAGATTGCACATGATCCCTTTTCCTCCAAACTTAGACATGCCTAAATTTAACAAATACAATGGAAAAAGTGATCCCTGTGATCATGTCAGAGAATTCTGTACCATGAGTCTTGAATTTTCTCATGATGACACCTATCTAATGAGGTTGTTCCCAAGAAGCTTGGGAGGACAAACAATGGAGTGGTTATCCAAAATTACCTTGCCTATCAGATCATTTGATGAATTGGTTAACAAGTTCATAACACAATATTCCTATAACATTCAACATGCTATAACCATGTTAGACGTCTGCAACACCAAACAGAAAAACAACGAAACATTCATGATATTCCTTCAACACTGGAGACGTATGGTTTCACGATATCCTCGAGACATTCCTGAAAAGGAGAAAATGAAAATCTTCATCGACAACTTGAATGGTGAAATGAGTTAAAGGCTCAAACTCCAATGCATACTGTCTTTCGCTAAATTGATTGAAAATGGTATTCAAGTAGAAGAAGCATGTGTCAAAAAGGGAACGCTCAAATTCTTCAAGGAAGGAACAAATTCATCAAACTACAATAATAACAGCAACTTAGACAAGTCTCAATTTTGGACTCAAAACAAAAATGAAGGCAATAATGAATCACATGATCCAAAATCTAAGCAACCAGTGCTCACATTATCCGGAAATCCTCAAGCTACTAAGAATCCTAAAGGTGCTAATCCAAACACTAACACCTACACACCAAATATCAATCAAGGTCAACCCAATGCAAACAACACCAACGATACTCAAAACAAAACCATGAATCAAGGACCTATTAACAATTCACGTAACAGCAATAACAATTTCCAAAAACATGTCTTCACACCACTAGGACAATCACTAGAGTCAGCATTCAGAGAGCTTCTGGCAAACAAGATTCTCTCATTGCCTGCAATCAGCAACTATGAACCCCAAATCAAACCACCTTGGTGGAATGACTCACATTATTGTGATTTTCATCGTAACAAAGGTCATCGAACGAACGATTGTATGAGATTGAAAAACATTGTTCAAGACATGATTGATCGGGGTGACTTAACGGTAGATGGTCTCAAAATAAATGGTGACCATGGAGCCTTTAAAAATCCTCTTCCAAACTACAACAAAGATGGAGCTTCAACCTCAAACGATGCACATGGAGCTCGTATCAACCACATCTACAATAACAACATCAATCACATATCAGAAGAAGACCATTAGGTAAATGTCATCACAATCCGAGACCAGCATGATCATGAATCCATCAATGTAACCACCAGAGCTCATAAATATGTCTTGAAGGGACATACCACACCTACAACCTCTACACCAAAAATCCAATATGATTTAGTCAACCAACTATGCAAAACTCCAACTCAGATATCTATACTAGAATTGCTAAAACTGTCACCAAAACACAAAAACATATTGGAGCAAGAGCTATTAGAAACCAATTTACCTCAAGATCTGGATGCAGACAAATTTTAAGCCATGGTCACACATATGACAGGGCCTCATAATCTCACCTTTTCAGAGCATGATAATACTTCCTTGAGTCATCTGTATAACACTCCTCTTCATATTGAAGTCATCATTTATAAACACTGAGTAAAAAGAGTATTGATAGATGGAGGAGCTAGACTTAATATATGTACCTTAAAACTTATTCGTGCATTAGGCTTCTCAGAGGAGTCTATTGATCCACGTAAAAAGATTACCATAAAGGCATATGATGATGAAGAAAGGTCATCTAAAGGAACTGTGATGTTACCCATTCAAGTGGGACCAATGCAAAAGGATACTATGTGTTAGGTTTTAGACATAGACCTCACCTACAATATTTTATTAGGTCGACCCAGGATACATGAAATGCAAGCAGTGCCTTCTATGTATCACCAGTGTGTCAAATTTTCCTATAACAGACAAGAGGTCTCTATATCTGCTAATCACAATCCATTTCAACATTGTAATGCAATGAGGGTAGCCCAGGACAGTTTGGTTCCCCATAATAGGGAAAAAAAGAGATCCTCAACATCAGATCTACAAACGGCAAAGCCCGAATCATTACCTAGAGATTTCAAGCAGAAAATGCAAATCAGAGAACAAGGTATGGGAGAATACTCTTTGGAACCCATGTGTTTAGCCAAATTACCAACATCACTTAGATCTCATGGATTGCCTACTACATCAACACATCAGGTAACTCAGCCTATCACCAAATTTGATGGTACCTTCATCCAACTAGGCACTCTTGCACATGAATCAGAAGAGAAAGACATTCTTAGCTGGTTATACAAAGATGAGGAAGAAGATAACAGAGCAGCTGCTCTAGATATAGTTCTACCAACAAACCTATATGGAAAGGGCTACTTCATCATGCAACAAATGGGATATGACAGTAAAGGACCTATTGGAAAACTCAAAGGAGTCACTGAACCCATAGATCTTCCTTCACAGCCCAGTAGAGACAAAACAGGATTGGGTTGTAAACTCACTTTCCTATTAAGAAGGACACCATGCATAACTCCAAAACCTCAATGGAAAGCAAAGAAGAAGTACAACGAAGAATCCTGGCAGGAAGCACTATTTGAGTCAGCTAAAACAATCCGCAAGGCACATGAACATCAAGAACAGAAGCAACGTCAGGAAAAGCTTCTCAGCCACAAGAAGGCCATATCTGTAGCAATAGCTCATATTCAAACACCAATATCTCAAAAACCAATAGAAACATCTCTTGATACCATTATTCCTCCCCAAGGAGGCACAGTCTATGAACAAATACAGAAAGTAGAAGCAGGATCTGACACCGAATCAGCAAAGACTATCAAACTGGTATCCATCATCAAAGATCTACTTTCACCCTACAACATACCTATTTACAACACTGATAGAATCTGGGATGATGCCTCAGAGACTGATTCCAATGAATATGAATGGGGTAGCTGCTCAAATGCTATTGTAGATATCACTAACAATACTGGTACCATATCCCTTTCTTAGGAAGAACATAATGCAGAAGATAGACCTCTTGAATTTGGACCACAAAATATCTATGACGCCAAGAAAAATGAACAGAAACATTATGAAAAAATCTATACAGAAGATGATACCATCGAAGAACTCGAAAAAATCCTTGACTTCTTTACCAAGACCAATCATGATGAAACCTCTGTCTTGACACTTATAGTAGCAGAACTTGATCCATCGAATGATTCCTTACCGCTTGTCTTTCCCGACCTCATTGATTGGGACGAACCTGAAATACATGATATACCAATTTTCCCAGATGATGAATCCATTATCCACTACCTATGTACCATTAACCCAGAAACAAGCTCTACCAGTGAGCAAAGTAATGATGTCTGCAAACCAGGGAGTGCCAAGTCTCTCAGTTGCAAAAATGAACCAAATAAAAGATTTGATGCTGAAAACCAGTCAATGGCAGCTCTAGATCACAAAAAAGTAAAAATAAAGGACGCATCTAAGGGTGAAAACCTTTTTAAGGCACCTAAGGATGGGAGACTTGACACTCTTCCTAAACATTTTCATGAACAATCACCCATATTGATTGAGCCCACTCAAAGAATCAACATTGGTACTATAAAAGAAGTCAAAAATATACACCTAACAGAATCTCTGACAGAGGAGGAAAGATCGGCATTTCTCATCTTTTTTAAAGAGAAGCAAATTAACTTTGCTTGGTCATATGTAGATATGCCTGGAATTGATCCACACTTAATCATGCATCACTTGTCCATCTCTCCAGGAGTTAAGCCAGTCAAGCAAAAACTACGAAAGATGAATCCACAGGTGACACTCATGGTCAAAGCTGAACTGAAGAAACTATTAGATGTCAAATTCATCCAACCCATTGACTATGCAGAATGGATCTCCAACATAGTGTCAGTATCAAAACCAGATGGCAGTATTAGAATCTACACTGATTTTAGAGATGTCAACAAAGCCTGTCCAAAAGTTGACTTTCCTCTGCCCAGTATTGACATAATTTTAGACCTCACAGCGGGCCATGCAATTCTCTCACTAATGGATGGTTTTTCAAGCTATAATCAGATAAAAATAGCCCCAGAAGATCAAGATAAAACAACGTTCACCTGTCCTTGGGGAACGTACTATTGGAATGTTATGCCTTTTGGCTTAAAGAATGCAGGAGCTACTTATCAAAGAGCAATGACAACAATCTTTCATGACATAATGCACACACTCATGGAAGACTATGTGGATGATCTGTTAGCTAAATCATTCACTAGAGCATAACATCTCAGAATCCTAACAAAAATCTTTGATCAATTGGAAAAATTCCAAGTCAAGCTCAACCCTAAGAAGTGTGTCTTTGGGGTTACATCAGGAAAGTTACTAGGCTACATTGTCTCAGCTAAAGGTATTGAAGTGGATCCAGCAAAGGTACAAGCCATTATGGAGATGCCACCACCAAAGAATATCAGTCAACTCAGATCTCTACAAGGATGACTCTAATCAATCAGGCAATTCATCGCTCAACTAGCTGATAAAAATTTACCATTCAATCATTTGCTCCATAAGAATGTACCTTTCAGATGGGAGGCCAAGCGTGCAAAATCTTTTTATCAAATCAAATAGTATCTGATGAACCCACCAGTTCTAGTACCACTGGTCGTAGGAAAGCCCCTTATTCTATACATTTCAACAATAGATATATCACTGGGGGCACTGTTAGCACAAGAACATCCAAAAGGAAAGGAACGAGCCATCTACTACATTAGCAGGAAATTGAATGGCTATGAATTCAACTATACATTCATTGAGAAAGCTTGTCTAACAGTAGTCTTTGCATCTCAGAAATTTCAACATTATATGCTAGCACACACAATTAAGCTAGTAGCAAAAATTGATCCTCTCAAATATCTACTCAGCAAGGCAGCTCTTACCGGTTGGTTGGCTAAATGGGTCATGATTCTCAGTGAATTTGACATCCAATACACAAAAAGAAGAGCTATCAAAGGACAAGCAATTGCAGATCAACTAGCTGAAGCACCGCTACCAAGAAAACAAACTATGGAGATTGAATTTCTGGACAGGGACATTCTTACTATTTCTACCACACAATGGACCCTATACTTTGACGGATCCTACACCCAACATGGTTCAGGTGTTGGCATTCTCTTCATCATTCCTGAGGGACACACTATACCAAGATCATACCGGCTTATGTTCCCATGCACAAATAATGTGGTTGAATATGAGGCATTGGTTATAGGCATCAAAATGGCCATAGAATGGAAAATCACGGAGTTAATGGTCTATGGAGATCCGCAACTAGTCATCAATCAAATCAACAATGACTATCAGACAAAGGATGACAAGCTACTCCCCTACAAGCAAATGGCGGATGACTTCAAATAGTATTTTGTACACATCACCTTTGAGAAAATACCAAGGTTGAATAACAAAGCAGTCAATTCCATGGCTACTATCGCTTCATTACTACAAATTCCAGAGCAACAGAGTCATTATGAGTTCCTAGTAGAGCAACTGTTCTCCCCAGCCTATGACCACTCTGAATCCCATGTTGTCTATGCCTTAACCAGTTCAGATTCACCTTTATATGGACCAATATATGATTATCTAAAGAACAATATCCTACCCATTGACTTATCCCGTAATCAAAAACATAATTTTATCTGCCAAGCCAGCTAGTATACTCTTACTGCTGATACTTTATACCATCGAGGTCTAGATGGTACTCTTATTCGTTGCCTTGATCGTAATGATTCTGATTCCGCTTTACACAAGCTTCACAAAGGTATTTGTGGAACACATTCAAGTGGGACTACTCTTGCTAAAAATCTTCTAAGGATGGGATACTACTGGCCTACAATGGAGAAAGATTCTTACCACTTCGCCAAGAAGTGTCCTAAATGCCAGATCCATGGCAATCTGATACATGCTCCAGCATAGGAACTGCAGCCATTTACAACATCCTGGCCCTTTTGTCAGTGGGGACTAGACTTGGTCGGCAAAATTCATCCTTCATCTTCAAATCGACACAAGTTCATTATAACTGCAACATAATACTTTACCAAGTGGATAGAAGTAGTCCCAATGACCACAGTAACTAGAAAGCAAATTGCGTCTTTTATCCTGAACTATCCGATCTATAGATATGGTATTCCAAATTCCATCATCATCAATAATGGATGACCATTCAAAAACCAAGATGTCCGAGAACTATGTGAGCAATTCAAAATACAACATCAGTTCTCTACACCATACTACCCCCAAGGGAACGGTCAAGCAGAAGCATCCAACAAAACAATACTGAAAATTCTCAAGAAAACAGTAAATGATGCAGGCAAAGATTGGCATATACAACTCAATCCAACACTTTGGGCATACAGAACCAGCATCCGTACACCTACAGGAGCAACACCTTTCTCATTGGTCTATGGATCAGAAGTTATTTTACTACTGGAAGTAGAAATTCTGTCTCTCAGAGTATCTCTAAAAGGCTTAATTCTAGATGAAGAGTATCAGGTCAACCGACTGCAAGAACTAGAACTATTAGATGAAAGACATCAGCATGCTTACACTCATCTCAAAGCATATCAGTAATGCATGTGCAAAAGCTACAATCACAAGGTCATCCTTCACAACTTCAAGGTTGGTGACCTAGTCCTCAAAGAAAATCCAAGAAATCAACAAGATCAAGAAAAGAAAGGGAAATTTGAACCTAACTGGTTGGGTCCCTATGTCATCATATCAGTCTATGGATCAGGTGCTTATCAACTTATAACTTCAAAAGGAGATGTACTCGATGAACCAACTAACAACATTCATCTAAAGAAATACTACAGTTAAGTAGCCTAATGCACAGAAAAAGCATAAAAAACAAAAAAATAAAAAAATCAAAGAAAAAGCAAATAAAAAGGCACAATAAAAGCAACTGATGAAAACCTGGTAATAGGTGCTATTGTGAAAGGACGACTCCTTTATCTATATCCACATCCTTATCTTCGCAGTAAAGCACTATCGGCCATCGCCCAACACTTAGCAAATATCCAGTTAGGACATACTCAGCGTAGTCACTATCCTGGTTTATCCATATATCCTCTCACCACATTTTACCATGGCTTGGTAATCACTGTACACATCCGCATCAAGAAGTACACTCAGCTAGGGGCAACAAATCAGCAGAACTGGCAGTATATTTCAAAACAATCAAGACTATTTGCAAAACTCAAGAACATCACATCCAACAACCAAAAACTTCACTCCATTGCAGAGCAAAACATTGGATCAATAAAACAAAAATCATAGACATGCTAAGATGGATGATTTTTTGAAGTACTAAATGTTGCATTATTGCATAAAGTCTTGACTATTTTTGCATTTGAACTTTTTAAATTATTGGATTCTCTACATTTTCTCACTAAGTGCTTCAAAAGCTAGAGATCATGGGGAAACTCCAATATTTTCTTAGTCTTCTGTCTGTGAGGCGATGACTTGTACTGTGTAAATACTTGTCTCGAGATGTGATACATCAAATATCACTGAAGACATGATTCCACTTTACACATACAAATGGTTTAATCTTGTCTGTTTATACGCAATCCGCACTCTGGTCATCCTAGTTCAATTATACCTTGACACTTGTGCTATCTTGCAAAATCAAACATCATGTAAATTTTTCTTGGGTCATTATGGTTCAATTATACCATTATGCTTGTATAAATTTTCAACATATCCCAACCAAATCAATGCTCAATGATGATACCTATATCGAAAGCAAAATAACATATGGTTATATCAGGATGACAAATGCAGGATGAGGATGCTCCAAAAACAAATAGTTGCACATCATTTTAAAAATAGTTGCACATCATTTTAACAATAGTTGCATATCATTTTGCATATCATTATCATACATCTCATTTTCAAGATACATCTAATAGCATATCAAAGCATACATCATACATTTACATCATGCATCATATCATCTATCTAAGAATTGCATCATCATAAAGTAAAGAAAGAACACATAGAACATGCATCCATATAGCACATCACATGATCAAGGAAAATGATGTCATCTATATATATCAAAAATGATCAAAATGTACAAAATTTGTCATGTCTGTGCCTAGTGCAAGCAAAACAATGATTTAAAATTACAATAGAGACATCGTCTCTCAAGTATGACTATCTCTTGAGGGGGATGGTCTCGCAGCTGATGTCCCAGCTCTTGGATCTCCAGGAGAATCCTGTCTCAAGGGCCCTACCACGCCTCTGCTCTCTGACTGTGTCCCAGTCTCTTGAGATCGACTCGATCTCAGATGCATGAAGATCTGTACTCTGCGCTTCTTGGGCATGACATCCTCATAATGGCGTCTATAATTCTCTACCTCCCTCACTCTCGAGGATAGCTCTCTCATGATATCTCTCATCGGGCCCCCTACTGCCACTCTTTGAATGCTCACTACCAACTCCTCCGCCCGACCGCATTGTTGTATCTCTGTATCTCGCTCTAGAGTCAGCTACATAATCTGACACTGTTGCATCAATAGATGTGCCTACAGCTGCTAAACTATCAACTGCAGGGTCCTGATCTGAGCATCCTCCACATGTGTCGGGACTCAGACCCATAGGGGCACCTATGAAGGGGTACCCCTATCACTCTGCTTGTCCTAGGTGCTGGTGGAGGTAGCTCATCAGTCCTCCTCCTCTATGTCGGCCGCCTCCACTCATCTATCCCTCCCACTGCTGCCATCACCTCTCCCACTCTCCCCTCCTCCCCTGCTCCAATCGCCAACCCTCCTCTCCCCCTGTCCATCACAGCTTGTCGAACTGCTCTCTCCACTTGACCTCCCCCATCTCTACCCCTATCTCCTCTCCTCCCCCGATATCCTCTCCCCCATCATCCACCTCCGCCTCCATCATCTTCATCATCTCCATCTCCCCCAACATCCTCCTCATCATCATTGAAGGTTAGCCGCATCTCCTCAGGATCTAATATCCTGGCAACAACACGAGCTACAAACAAACTAGCAAACTCATGGGTCATCCCTGCATCTAATATCTTGGGAGCATAGTCCCATATCTGACCCGCTAAGCTGGAGAACTCCTCTACAACTACTCTGCTATCAATGGTAGGACCCCAATCAGGTACGTCTTGTCTTCGACGCGCATACAAGCAGGTCCCCTATGGTATACCCTACTACCGACCATACTGCCTCAAAACCCTACCCACCTAAAATCTCTCTAAAACAAAGGGCGTCCGCCCTATCAAAAACCGGCTCATAAACACATAAGGCATCTCTAGTCCATCCTCTGGCCAGACCTCACAATCTGTATATGATTGCCAGATGATCATATCTATATCATCCAGAACCCTCCTCCAATGCTCTAGTTTGCCTAGCTTACGCTAGACAACTAGACCCCTGTAACCATTAGTATATGCCCGCCCAGCAGGCCTATCTCTGTCCACCAGTGGTCTTGCTACTGGAATGTGCTCCTAGCATCATACTTGTAAAAGTGTCATGCCAGCTGAAAAACTACCATAACCCAGATACACAACCTCATGCAGGTCCCTATACAAGTGGGCTAACATGGCTGATCCCCAAGCAAACCTATGACCCTGGGTCACCATCTCCTCGAGAACCAATCCCCAACCCACAGAGAATCCCTTTTACCTACGATTAGGACAAAGGAATCCATCAATGAACCCTACTAGTACTGATGGGAGAGGCGCATAGTCTAGATCCAAGAACTCCTGCCATGGGATCTCATACTTGCATACCGTCTCATCATGGAAAATGCGTCGCAGCGCCTCAGTACCACCCTCCTCCATCTGATCATACGACAACAAAGCACTTGCTCCAGGAATTCATAAGATCCTATAACAGTCCTATGGAGTGACTGTCATCTCACCAGTAGCAAAGTGAAAGGTGTTCGTATCACTGTGCCACCTCTCAATGAGCACTGTAAGTAAACCCCGGTTCACAGTGAACCGAGGCATGTCCAACAAAGATGATAGGCCACATCTCTCTATCACATCTAGGTCAGTCTGTGCTAACCGTGGTATCAATGCCCAAGGTCTAGGGAACCGCTCCCATGACTGCACCACTCCCAATCACTCCTATCAAAATGAAAAACAAGTTCCATATCAGTGTCCACATCAAAACAAAGATATCAAAATCAAAATCACATCAAAAGCATGAAACAATTTGCTCAAACTAATCAAGTTCCACATCATATCATTCCATATCAACTTGTAACACAACTCAAATTTTCAAAAACCATATCAAAACTTGTAAAACAACTCAAGTCTCCACATCACCTAAACTTGTAAAACAAATCAAGTTTCCCACCCATATCAGCTTGTAAAACAACTAAAGTCTCCAACCCATATCAGCTTGTAAAACAACTCAAGTTTCCAACCCATATCAGCTTGTAACACAAATCAAGCTCCACACATTTGAACTTGAAAATAGTGCAAAAAAAATCATGGTTTGATCAAAACAACAAATTCATATCTACATCAATAACTTGAAATTGCAAAATAAATCAAGTTATATCAATGCTCATATTGGACAAATTATCAACAACATGACAAAAAACCGAACAAATGGCAAAAATCCATCCCCTAGGCAAAGCTGACCTTTTCCTATGAAATCTTTCACATCCAAAAATCATCTGAATCCTGCAAAACTTGATCCATGTGCTAATTAAACTTGGTTGTGCGCTAAACTATACCCATGTGCTACCCTATTTTCTCCATGCGCTATTCTATTTACCCTATGCGCTAGACTGACCCTATGCGCTATCTTTCTTTCTCCATGCGCTACCTAATCTACCCTAAGCGCTAAAACTGACCCATGCACTAACCTATCCCTTGCTTGCACTATCTATTTAACCCCATGCGCTAGGTCTAACCTACGCGCTAAATCCCCCTACCCATGTGACCCCCTATGGACCCTATGCACTACCCTTTTAACCTGGCGTGCTACTCTATGTTCACCATGCACTAACCTGATGCCATGCGCTAACCTAAAACTTTCATGCACTACCCTATTCATTTTTGGATGCTACCCTAAAATTCTACCCTATACGCTACCTAATTTATCGTATGCGCTAATCTAAGACCCCTATGTGCTAAACCGTTAAAACCAAATTTCAAAAATCAAAAACTGACCAAAAACAATCAAATGAAAAATCAAAAAGGGGTCAAAAGGGTTGACTTACCGATGGACCATACGTGGAATGAGAAAGTTCAAAATACAGGAATCATATGCTCAGGGGGAGCCCTCATATTTTTTTTAACATTTTTGGACTACACATTTTTTTGGATACTTTTGAAATTTCTCATGAGTGTTGCCATCAATGCCAAAGGGGGAGATTGTTGGCATATGGACACTCCAATGAGACACTGTATGTGATTGAAGGTTTTGTCATTGATGGCAACCTTGCAATCCTATTGCACTGGCAAGACATCATACCGACAAAGCATTACACAGGAAAGATAGTGCACCAGCATCAATAGATCACTCTACACCGACACCGGCACCGACATAGAAGAAAACATGTATACTGGCATAGAGGCCGACAGGATTTTTGTTATGTAATATTTTGTTTATTATTGTAAGCCGACTTGGCAAATTGTAAAATGACTCTTGTATATAAAGGAGATCATTGTAGACATTTGAGGAGGTAATGTAAGAAGCATAAATAAAATTATTAGGCAGATCTAATGTGTGAATTATAGGTCAAGGGTATATGTAAAGAATAGAGTAAGAACCGGTACTGAATCTGGCATTGAAGATGCTATTGTAAAGTAGTACAAGTCATTGGATTAATATAATCCTTATTGTAAGTTAGTGTGACTTCCCATTGAGCAGTGAGCTCTAGGCAGTTGGCCTTCCTGCATTTGTAGGCCCCTATTGTAAGTAATATTCTCTTATTGGCCAGTGAGTGAATATTGTGGGTCACAAATCCCACCAAGTTTTTTCCCACACTGGGTTTCCTCATTAAACATCTTGTGTTATGGTGTACTTTTCATGTGGATGTTCTTGATTCTGTTTATTGCATTATTTCTTGCATACCGATACACTGTTATATTATGTTCTATATGTTTCAAATTAAGAAATTCTTATTACCGGTCAAATACTGATTCACCCCCCCCTCTCAGTATTTGTGGGAACCCTAACAATTGGTATCAGAGCCTGGTCCTCTATTTTCAGAAGCCTAACAGCTTGAGAAAGATCTTGACACCGATAAAGATGGAAAATTTGATGAAGGAACTTGAAGGAGCTCTTACAGAGTATGATGCAGAGAAATTGAAAAATATCAAATTAGAAGATGATTTAAGAGCAGCTCAGGATATCATTTAGGCACTTCAAGAAAATTTTACTGTCGCAAGAAATAAGAGAAGAGAACTCTGTGAAAAACTGCAAAATGAGAATGATGAAAAGGAATCACTTAATGATATAATAAGCAAGTTGAAACAAGAGATCATGACAACAAAAAATGAAATGCAGGATATGACTATGAGATTTTGCAAAGAGATTGAGGACAGGAAGAAGAATGAAGAAGAATTGACTAGAAGACTAAGTGATGCAGCAAATGAGAACACAAGACTTAGCTATGAAAATGACATGTTGAAGACAGATCTGATGCATACTCAGAATGACTCAAATGAACTAATGAGACTAAAGGAAATCTTGGAAAGAGAACTAGAAACTGCAAATCAACACAAAGAAAAATTCAAGAAAAGCTCAGAGGAACTTGGTACCTTGTTGAAGAACCAAAAACCTAAAGGTGACACTTCTGGAATTGGCTTTGAAGTTGGTGAAAGCTCCAGTACTGCAAATACTCAGGATCATAGCAAATTGGTAAAACAACCTAATGCTTATAAATTCAATGGAAAATGCTTTAACTATTGTAGACATCTAAAAATGGTCAACGCTTGCAGAGTCATACTTTAACATTTGCGCATTGCCTTATTTTAGGGTTTTTGCATCGCATTAACATTTCTTCTATGTTGCGTACTTGGTCTTTATCATTTGCGAGCATCGAGTCCTTCTGCATTCCTCATTTTTATTGCTTTTGAATTAGGGTTTTGTCCTCTTATCAATCTTGTCATTTTGTGATCGATTTGTCATCGATCCTCTTCCTTGTCAATGTCATCAATTTTGTGATCGATTTGTCATCGATCCTTGTCCTCTTCAATCATGTCAATTGGCGCATATCAATTTGGTCTCTTTATCAATATTGGTCAATTTGTCAACCAATTTCAATTGTTTATCAATCAAATCATTTATCAAGTTAGAATCATGATTAAATTGACCCTACATCAATTATCTTTTGTCAGGACCTAATTGTCGTTCTTGCATTTCTAATTCATCTTCTAGGGTTTTATGATTTATTCATTTAATCTTGTTTGTCATTTTCCCTCTAGGTTAAATAATTTATTTATTTATCCTAAGTCTTCTTGTCACAATTAAATGTTTATTTAATTGTCTAATTAATTCCTCCTCTTTTTTGTAAATTAATTAATGAATGAAAAATTATTAATTAATTTACCTAATTTGCATCAATTTCCTAATTTCCAAGTCATTATTTCTAACTTAATTTTCTGATTTCTCCTAAATTCCTAAATGTCTATTTCTATTTCAAAATCTTGTCATAAATTCTTGCATAGCAATTTGTCATAAATTGTCATAAATCCTTGCATAGCAATTTGTCATACACTTGTCATAATTTTGCTATTCTTGATTTGAATTTCCATTCAAATCACTTTCATGCTAATCTGATCTTTTCTCCAATTTGTCTATAAATTGGATGAATTTCTTCAATCAAAAGGCCGAATCAATCACGCTTCTAGTATCTTTATGTTGTCTTGTCAATCTTGCTTTCATATTATGCTTATGCACTTGTAGGTGAGATCCACAAAACAAAGCAATTTGAAGGAGAAAGAAGGACAATGGAGAATTCTTGAGGAGACATTTCACATTTGTGATGGTTTGCATTTGAATTGAATGTCTTTTTTTCCATGTATCTCTATTGAATGTAATTAGGATTTATCATTGCAATTTAGTTTTCGTGATTGAGCTAGGCTGATGTTTTTATTGCTTTGATGATTTCCAGATTCCTATCTACAACTATAATAAGTATGGTCATAGAGAAAATAGATGTAGATCTAGGAATTATCAGAATATCAATACACCCATCGGTCAATGTTCAAAATGCAACAAAATTGGTCATAACTCTAAAAACTGTAGAATGGATGTGAGATGTTATGTTTGTGGAAGATTTGGACATTTATCAAATCAATGCAGAACACAAACCGGCATAGACTATGGGAAAGCTATTCAGAAGAATAATGTAACTTGTTATTCATGTAACAAGATTGGGCATATTGGTAAATTTTGTAGAAGTAAAGTTACACCGATAGACAACAAAAGTGCTAGCTTGAAAGGTAAGGAAAAAGTTGTAGAGGTTAAGAAAGAATTCTCAAAGCAATGGATTAGAAAAGCAGATCTAAATATTGGGAATACTTCTCCACCAGTAGAACCAATCAATGCTCCATTGGTAGGACAAAGTGATGCTTCACCAGCACGATAGAGCAGTGCTCCACCGACAGGAAGTTCTTCATCTAATTGAAGAAAATTTCCTTGAGGGTTTGGCAATCAAATGACACATATGCTAATTATTCCCTCGGTTAGAGATAAGAAGTTGAAAATTACTTATTACTAGCAGACAATGTTAAGTGAATACTTAACCGACATGCAATTAATGTGGTAGATGGCGAAAAGACATTATAAAAATAAGGTTTTGGCTCCATTTCATTTCACCATGATTTCAAATTTTCAAAGAGCACGAAGATTTCAAGCTAAAGCATTTCGAGAAAGAAGCAAGCACACTCCAAGCAATCATCCATCCAAGACAGAAAAAGGTACTTAATCATGGCATCCACCTCTACAATTGAATACATAGCAAACCCTACTCTTGTTGAAGTAATCAGAAGACCTAGGCCCGTATTTCAGTTAGTCCCTGAGATAGCAAAGAAGGATGATACATTAGGTGCATTTTCTCAAATCCCTAAAGGAGTTGTATATGCTGAAGACCCTAGAATGTACATCCACTGCAATATTGAAGATTTAGGAGATGAAGAAATCAAAACCATGTATAAAACTATAATATGTGATGATACCAACAATGTTAAAGCTGAACACAAGGTTATTGAAACCCTAGGATTCACAGAAATCCTTAGCATTCCTAAATTCCCTAAGGATGTGATTAGGATAGTGTTAAGTAGAGTTCATGAAGAATTTTTTTGGCTAGATGCAATCCACAAGATCACCAAGGAAGCTATGAAAGCTGTCATAGGGTTACCGACCACCAGTAAGAGACCAGACAAAACCAAGAAGGTTCCAAATGACCTAGTTACAAAACTAACAGGTGCAACATTCGATAAGAGATCTCTAAGGGTTAATGATGTAAAAGATATCAATGTGAGATTCATAAGTATGATATTAGGTTACAAAGCCACTCATGCTAATAGACTTAACTCAGTTTCAAGTTTATGCATTAAGAGTGCTTATGATATGGTAACAGACAATGCAAAAATTGACATCTATGAATGGTTAAAGGATGAATTAATAGACAACCTTGGAAAGATAAAGAAGGACAAGAAAGGAACTTTTAGATTTGGAAATCTGTTAGTATGTCTAATGCTACACATAATGAAATAGGTTCCCAGTATAGGTTATACAGAACTTGGATATGACATACCGGTAGGAAAGCAGTTGATAGAACTGTTCAATACCATGGGTGAAAACAAGGAGAACAATATTCATGACTTTTTCCAAGCATTGAAGACCAAAATGAAGCAAAGAATAAGGTTATCCTAGAAAATAGTAGACAAATACAAAGATGATATATGCTTTGTTATTAAGAAAGATGAAATATGGATGGAAGCGGTCATCCCAAGGACAATTTGGGTAACCGAGATGGGCTATGAGATAGATGATCACATAGTTGAAACTTTTGCTAAAGCACTTCTGGAAGCTCCCAATGAACCCAAGGAAGAAGTATTTGGTAGTGTTGAGACTATAGAAAGCCAAATACAATCAAAGAAAAGAGTAAAGAAGGTTGAGGCATTTGTGAGGAAAGGATCCAAGCAAGCAAAGACCATTAAGGAAGATGTACTAAATAAAACCTGCATAACAGAAGATGAGTTGCCAGCTCCACAACCTGAAGCTCATCTATCACCGGTAGGTACTTCTTTGGAAGGTGACATGCCAACAACTTTTAAAAGAGTTGTTAGAAAAAGAGATCCCTCACCGGAAACCACTCCTTCACCTAGAAGGACAAGGCAAAAGCAACAAGTAGTGAGATCTCTGGTTAGAAAGGTCACACCCAAGAAGAAGCTAACACCAAAGAAAAAGAAAAGAACAAACAGTGACTTGGCACCTCTTGATATATTGTTAAATGAAATCACAGAGGAAGGAAAACTGAAAAACATAGAGAAAATTTATGACACTCTATCTGCTGATGAGAGAGGGCAAGTTGAGGAAAGTGTGATACTGCATATGGAAATGTATAAAAAACTTTTGATGGAAGTAGCAAATGAAATTCCTAATGATTTGTACAAAAGACTTGAGGCCACAAGACAAGCAGTGATAGAATTAGATAAGAAAATAAAAATAGAGAAACTGATGAATACTAAGAGGGGGGGGTGAATTAGTATGCCAAAAATCTTTGCACTAAAACACTTACATAGTCTAAAGATAATCTGGTAAGCAGTCTGACAGTCAAACCGGTTACCACACATGCAAACCAAAATGCGAATAAAACATTCACCCACAAAAGTAATACAACCATAACACAAGATATTTTATGTGGAAACCCAACTGGGAAAAACCATGGTGAGATGGAACTCACAAGTCACTATCTGTAGAATAGAAACCAGGCTGGTTAAGGTCAAACCAGTTAAGGTCTTACAATGTTCTTCACCAGAACATATCCTATTAGGAATCTCAATCTTTGTTAGGAGATAAGTCTAATTAAAGACTACCTTGCTAGAGGATTTTAGATTCACATGTGTGAACCACCTTGTTAGAGGATTTTACAAAGGCTTTGAGGCCTACCCGGTTAGGGGTTATAGACTTGTCAAAGATGTGAGTAATCAACAAGTGTTTGATCTATCTAATAGCACAAACTTCTTGGTTAACTCTAGTATTGCTCACAGCTAATGCATTCTAGCATTACTTCAGTCTTCTCTATCTCTCTCTCCGTTACAACTCGATCTTCTCAGATAAGATCATTCTTACAACAACTCAACATCCACCTTAAACCCTAGCTCAACATTAACCCTTTTTGCAACCACCTAAAACTCTAGACATGATGTCCTTTTAAAGGAATCTAATTTCATGTCGGTCCAATAGGATTTCTTTACAATTTCCTAGGTTCAATGAACCTAGACATACTTAGTAACATGACACAGGAATCATCGTCAATGTGTCAGGACCATCAAACAATTAGTGGATTGGTAACTCATCACAGAGTATTACTGGTTCATACAAAATACTAGTTGCTGGTTTGACAAAAATGAAGACTGGTAAGAATGTGTTGTGCCACTTTGCTCCCTCGTACCACTTGTGATCTGCGAACCTCTTGGGGTCAACATGCCGCTTTAGACCGGGAAACACATTCTGCAAAATCGCCACTAGTCTAGAGACTAGTATACAACATACCGGTTGGAACAAATACCGATTGAGCATAAGCTCATACATATAAAGGGGATCTCAATACAAGTGTGTGTCCATCAATGACAATCACAGCACAAACCACAAAAATGCCAATAGAAACTACTTGTTGTATATCCAATAAACTCTCCCAAGGAAATTGATGATTTGATTGCTCAGGCAAACCGGTCAATATTCTCTACTGCACACCGACACATTTCACTGATGGCAGGAAGAGTTACTAAAGTAACAGAAGAAACAGAAGATGGTTGGGACATATTCCTGGTTGACAAGGAAAAACAAGAAGAATACATGAACCCTAAGCCTATAAAGGTATATCAGAAGGACAGAGACAAGGGGAAAGGCAAAATTGGTGCACCACCAAACATAAAAGTTAAAGACAACCTACCCCCACCTGTGAAAATTACAACTACTAAGACTCAACCGACAATAGAAAGTATGGATGCAGAGGATAGCAATCCTAATTCTGAAGTCCTATATACTATAAATGTTGATACCCAAAAGATCAACATAATAGTTGATAAAGATACTGACAAGTCAGATATGGCTAAAAAGCCTCTGGTAGCAGGGGAAATAGAGAAAATGACACAAGATATAGAGAAAAAGGTAGAATCTGAGGCACAGACAGAGACAACACGACATACAGAGAAACCAATAGAGCTAAAGGCTCCAAAACAAGTTCATAAGGAAACAGTGCCACCGATAAGTAGTGAAGCAGGAAAACCAGTGCTAAAAGAAATGCAGACACAAACTAACCTACCAGAGGTCAATACAAGCATGGTTACTTCCACCGGCACTCAGATAGTTGGATCATCATCAACATTCAAGTCAACAAATGTGACTGAGGTATTATTAGATTCTATAAAGAAAATAATTGACTGCAGTTCATAGGCTTATAAAGCAATAGATGATTCTATACCAATTTTGAAGGCAATAGCTCCAAACTGTAACATAGCTAATAAAGACTCTTTAGGACAATTGGACACATTGTGTAAATATATTTCTGAAAACATTGAGAAAATAAAGGAAGAATTAGTAAAGGACAAGGTAGAAAAAGAGAAACAAAAATTCTTTGATGAGGAAATAAAGAAGTATAATATAAATTTTGACACACTTCTACCGAAACTATGTAGTTTGTTGAAAGAATACAAAAATCTGTATAAAGATACATGTAAAACAAGCTTTTGGAATATAGATATTGACAAGAAAATAAGCAAGACACGGGATGAGATAAATAAGCTTGCAGACAATTTTGTAAACTCACCTGATTCATTATTGGTTTTTGAAGAGAAGATAGCAAATTTTGAGGAAGAATTGCTCAAACTGGAAAGAGAAAAAGAAAGAATAATAAATAAGGCAAAACATCTGAGGTCTAAACTAAGTCCAAGATTGGACTATTTAGAATCTTTGCGGAAGGAAATTTCAGAGGCACTAATACAGGGAAGCAAAACACCAGCAGAGCATTTGCAACATCTCACCAGTACAGTGAAGAGGACTAAAACAACAATAAAAGATAGTAAAAAGTTTATGGATAGTATAAACTTAATATTAGGAGATCTTTTTTAGATAATAACTACCCAACTACAGGGTTGAGGATATGGATAGATGTAACTACAAACTCTACTGACATCTTGACAACCTTTGTCATTGATGCCAAAGCGGGAGTAGTGGAATGAGAAAGTTCAAAATACAGGAATCATATGCTCAGGGGGAGCCCTCATATTTTTGGTAAACATTTATGGTAACATTTTTGGACTACACATTTTTTTGGATACTTTTGAAATTTCTCATGAGTGTTGCCATCAATGCCAAAGGGGGAGATTGTTGGCATATGGACACTCCAATGAGACATTGTATGTGATTGAAGGTTTTGTCATTGATGGCAACCTTGCAATCCTATGGCACCAGCAAGACATCATATTGGCAAAGCATTACGCAGGCAAGACAGTGCACCGACATCAATAGATCACTCTACACCGGCACCGGCACCAGCACAGAAGAAAACATGTATACCGGCATAGAGGCCGACAGGATTTTTGTTATGTAATATTTTGTTTATTATTGTAAGCCGACTTGGCAAATTGTAAAATGACTCTTGTATATAAAGGAGATCATTGTAGACATTTGAGGAGGTAATGTAAGAAGCATAAAGAAAATTATTAGGCATATCTAATGTGCGAATTATAGGTCAAGGGTATATGTAAAGAACAGAGCAAGAACCGGTACTGAATCTGGCATTGAAGATGCTATTGTAAAGCAGTACAAGTCATTGGATTAATATAATCCTTATTGTAAGTTAGTGTGACTTCCCATTGAGCAGTGAGCTCTAGGCAGTTGGCCTTCCTGCATGTGCAGGCCCCTATTGTAAGTAATATTCTCTTATTGGCCAGTGAGTGAATATTGTGGGTCACAAATCCCACCGAGGTTTTTCCCACACTGGGTTTCCTCATTAAACATCTTGTGTTATGGTGTACTTTCCATGTGGATGTTCTTGATTCTGTTTATTGCATTATTTCTTACATACCGGTACACTGTTATTTTATGTTCTGTATGTTTCAACTTAAGAAATTCTTATTACCGGTCAGATACTAATTCACCCCCCCCCCCTCTCAATATTTGTGGAAACCCTAACAATAAAATTGCAACAACACATAATTTTCTTTGAAATAACATGTGCACACACGTCACTTCAAAGAGCGGCAAAATGTAGACGTATAAAAATGACCATATTCCTAAATGAATATTTTATGTTCATTTCTCTATTTAATTAAATCTAATTTAATTAAATAACCCGTATTCCTCTATTTAATGAAGTAAATTACTCAATTAAATTCATTATACCATTTAATAGGATAAATTCATTTTATTCAATTAAAGCCCCTGTCCACTTTTTAATTAAATTCAAATTTAATTAAAATAGTTATCCTAAATTAAATAGATCTAATTTATTTAATTACAACCAAATTGAATTAAGTTCAATTAAAACCTATTTTCCCTCACCCACTTGCAAAATCATACACCTCCCACTTGCATCCTAACCCTCTTTCTAACCTCTTCTAGATCCTTCTAAACCTAATTAATTAACCCAAACCCATCCATTATCCCTTTTCCCTAAATTTGAGGAGGTCACTTCTCAACTTTGGAGTAAAGTCTTCAAAATGCTAAAGCCTTTATCCATTCAACAAGCTAACTTGTTGAATGCCCCCAAATTTGGAAGGACTCTTACAAATTTATCCCCAAAGTCTTCATAACCATTAATGGTTAACTCAACCCTCTTACATGGTTAAAGAATTTCCATAAGCTCAACCTTCATCTAACCCAAGGGTCTCATCAAGAATTTATTTCTTTGACCATGGTTATCCTTAAGCCTTTGCACGAGAGTTTATCCTTTGGGTAAAAGCTTTATCCAATGGATAACCCTAACTTAACCTTAACCCTTAACCCCTAGGGTAACCATGAGGTCTTCTCAAGCATTTAATGCTTCTTACATCTCCTCTCAACCAACCTTATGTTGACAATTGTCACCATTTCATTGGTACCAATTGCAAACATGGATTCCCAACTTTCAAACTTGGCCCTTGATTGCTTCTTTCAATCCTGACCATCCATTGCCCTATTTTTGCTATAAATAGAGCTCTCATTCCTCCATTTTCATCATCCAAGTCTTTAGCATCACACTTATACTTAAATCCATTCAAGCTTTCATATCTCATTTTATGCTCATCATTTTAGCTTCTCTTTTAAAATAGTAATTTATCTAAATATGCTAATTTAGAGTATGTTCCTTATCATTTAACTTAAATCATGAACTAATATAGTATGCTAGTATAGTCTTGTTTACTAACCTTGTCATCTTATAACTAGTTTATTGCATTTGTAGCATCATGCATATCTTAGGATGCATCTCATCTTAAAATCAACAAAAGCATCCCTCATTCTTGCATTTGCCATCCCTAAACCATTTTGCTCAGTGATCTGAGAGCAAAAACATTGGTTTGAGGGACCATGCAAGATAGAGAGCCATGGAACCATCCTTGGGAAGTTGAGCCATACTTCATGACTCCATAGCTTGCACCAAGAAGTCCTATGGGTGTGTGAGCAAGGCTCCCTAGAGCTCCGTTTTTCACATATTGAGTTCTATCGGCCCGCTTTTCCCGCATACACTTACCATCAAAAGATATAGTGCCTTTTCCTCTGATCAAACAATATTTTTCATCTCCAAATCTTACTAGACCTCCATTGTATTCCTTAAAGGTTTATAAGTTATTCTTATCACCAGTCATATGAGGTGAACATCCAGAATCAATAATACATTCATCTTTTTCTTCAATTTTAGCTGTCAGGGCCTGCACTACCGGTTGAACAGTAGGTATCGGTTGATCTTCTATTATAGAGACAAAATCCCATCCATTGTTTGTCGGTTCCTCATCAGAATCATCAGTAACTCCTTCATCAACATAGTAACATGATTTGTCTCTATTCTTCTTAAATCTGTACCTTTGATATTCAGGGTTAGGCTTGTATGTTCTTTTAGCTTCTTCTTTCAATCTTACATGTCTATCAAGACACCTAGATGCCATATGACCAAATTTGTTGCAATTAAAACATTTAAAAGGTGCTTTACCTTCATACTTACTTCCAACTAGACCTTTAGGCATTTTCCTTGCAAATAGTGCTTCAAGCTCTTCAATTTCTTCATTCTCTCTTCTGTTTTCTTCAAGTTCTCTAGCATAGAGTGCTTTCCAATTAGATTTTTCAGATGATGAAGCTTTGAAAGCCAAATCTGTCTTAATTGTAGCAATAGGACCAAATTCCTCAAGTTCAAAAGCTGAAAGTTTTCCAACCAAAGTATCTCTAGATACTGATGCATTAGGCATTGTTCTCAATTCATTAATAGTAGTTACTTTCATTTTGTATGATAGTTGTAAAGCTCTTAATACTTTAGATACAATTTCATCTTCACTTAAGGATCCTCCACAATATTGTATACCCAAAACAATTTCATTAACTCTTTCCATAAAACCAAAAATCCTTTCATCTTCTTCCATTTTTAGATTTTCATACCTGACTCAAAAGAATTCCAATTTTGCAATTTTGACAGTGGTATCACCTTCATTCAATGTCTCCAATTTATCCCAAATATCTTTAGCAATAGATCGGTCTGATAATCCCATGATTTTCTGATCTGACAATGTGCTCAAAAGTGCTTCTCTTGCCTTGCAATCATTTTCTTCATCTTTAGCCAAGGTTGGTGGATTAGGTTGACCTTGAGTAGGAACAACATAGCCATTCTTTGTGACAACCCATATGTCCTTTCTAATACAATTCAAATGTGCCTCCATTCTAATCTTCCATATACCATAGTTGGTTCCATCAAGCTTTGGACCGCCCTTCCTAAAATAGTTAGTAGACATAAGATCTCCTCAAGTTGTTAAACTTCTGCAAAAAGAGGACTAAGCTCTAATACCAATTGTTAGGTCTCGGAGGAAACTGAGAGGGGGGGGGGGTTGAATTAGTTGTCTATTAATTTCAAACCAAAACCAACTTAACCAAACTTAGTGCATAATATCGATAAACCAAACTTTAATGCTGGTATATAGTTTAGCATTGCTAGGATTGATGATAGTCCAAAGATACTAAGAAGGGGGGGGTGAATCAGTATCTAATCGATTTACAGAATATTTAACCTTATTAAGTATTTTGCATTCCAAAACAATGTAACAGTAAACAAGAATTAATGCAATAAATATGAATAGTAAAGACAACATATAAAGCACACCATAACAAAAGATATTTAACGAGGAAACCCGGTGTGGGAAAAACCTCAGTGGGATTTGTGACCCACAATATTCACTCACTGGCCAATGAATGGATATTACTTACAAGAGGGGCTTCTAGTAGGGCTTTGGCATAAGTTTCAATTATGTTTACATCTGCATCATATCCCATTTTTGTTACCCATACAGTTCTAGGAAGAACTGCCTCCATCCATATCTCATCCTTCTTGATTACAAAACATATTTCCTTCTCATATTTATCTACAATACTTTCTGGTAATCTTTCTCTTGTTTTTATTTTTTCTTTGAATGTTTTGAAGTACTCTGTGATATTGTTATCCTTATCTGTCCCCATACCAGTGAAGATATCTAACAGTTGTTTGCCTACCAATATATCAAAACCAAAGTCTTTCTTACCAATACCGAGAACCTCTTTTGTAAGATACAACATCAGACATACCAAGAGATTTCCAAAATGAAAAGTACCTTTCTTGTCTCCTTTGATCTTTTTCACATTATCTATTAACTCATCCTTTAACAATCACATACATCTATCTTTGCATAATTGTTGACCATATCATATGCACTTTTAATACAAAGATTGGAAACAGAGTTGAGTTGGTTTGCATGGGTGGCCTTATAACCCAAAATCATATTTATGAATCTAACATTCACATCTTTTACATCATT